>NC_056741.1:543468012-543519197 GCF_019279795.1 Protopterus annectens | reverse complement strand
TCCAGTGAGGGAAGTAGGCAATAGCAAGAAATTTACACATTACCTAAGTCTGAAAGATATGTAAGCTAGGCTGGACAGGATTTACATAAAGGAAGAAAGTATGCATTTAATTGGTTATAGAGAAATTCACCCAAATATTTTCTCCAGCCATCCACCTATGGAGATGTACCTTAGAGAATGAGATGCTGAGATGTGGTACTCCCACTGGTGCTTCCAAATATATCTGTTAAAGAAGCACACTTTTAACCAACTGGTAATTAAACATTACAGGAGATTAATTCAAAATAAGTGTGACACAAGTTTAAATGAGGAAGAAAGATGGGATGAGGTTAAGGCTAACATTAGGTACCTGACTAATGTGAAAGCAAGATGGGAGCATGAAGAGAGCAATATGGGATATTTGCAGGCAAAAAAAAAATTAAAAGATCCCCATGTTACAGAAGAAGCAGGAGGTTAAAATATGTCACACATTATTAGAGTAGTCAAAGGAAGGATTAAAAGATATCTGGTCTTGTTAAATGAAGCTAGAAAGGTAGCCTTGCAATGCAGTACTTTGACACCAGTCTCAAGAATACTAAATAGTTAGTATAGAAATTATGACAACAAACAGTGGAAAGAAATATTAAGAAGCTTAAGGACCCAGCCTTAGGGAAAACTGAAACTGCTGGGGAGGTGATATTGCAGGGTTTCAGAAAAAAAGAAGTTATGTTCTTACCATAACGTTCCATCTGTGTTGTTCATCTTCATTCATTCATTACTGATGGGGTGTCGGTTCTGTCCTCGGAACCAAGTCGGCCTTATAACAAGCTTGTGCCAGCCAAAAAACTCTTGAGCTAAGCTTTTACTCACAGTGCCCTTATCAGTGTTACCTCAGATCGAGTTTGCTCGTGATAAGGAAAGCAGAGGCTTTTTCTGAGCAGAAACCCTAAAGCATGATTAGGACCCAATCTGATCCTCCAGAAGCCTCTGGAAGGGGAAGGTGGGTGGGATGCAATGAATGAATGAAGATGAACAGCACAAATGTAAAGCTATGGTAAGAATATAACTTCTTTGTCTGATGTTGTTAATCTTCATTCATTCCTTACTGATGGGACAGAGTCCCTAGCTACTTTATGTCCTGGGAGGCCCTTATGGAAGAATGTTCCTGAGTACCATTGCACCAGAGGATGCTCTTCCCCTGGAGACCAGATCCAATTTGTAATGAGTAATAAAGGTATGAGGAGTAGACCAGGTTACAGCTGCACAGATATTATCCATTGAAAACCTCCAATGAAAAGCAACAGAAGTCGCCACTGATCTGGATGAGTGTGCTGTGATCTTGCTTTGTAGAAGAATTCTATTATGTTGGTAGATGAAGGATATATAGTTTCTCAACCATTTCGATAAGGCCACTTTAGAGACAGGGTCCCCTAGTTTTGGGCTTGAGAAGGACGCAAACAACTGGTCTGATTTACATACCGGTTTTGTTCTGTACAGATAAAATCATAATTGTCTATGTACATCTAGCAAATGAAGCCAGTATTATCCTTTATTCGAGTAGTTAGGAAAAAAGACAGGTAGGTTAATTGTCTGGTTAATTGTCAATTCTGAAATAACTTTTGGAAGGAAGGACGGGTTGGTCCAGAGTGATACTCTGTCCTTATAAAAGATCATATAAGGTCACTTGATGCATAAGGCCTGAAGCTCGGGTATGCGTCTTGCTGAAGTGATGGCTACTAAAAATAGTGACTTCCAGGATAAGAAATTCATATCACAAGAGTCTGCAGGATCGAAAGGTGGTTATGTCAGGGATTGCAGCACTAGTGTTAAACTCCAAGGATCAATTGGTTCCTTGAAGGGTGGCCTGATGTGCGAGACCACTTTTAAAAAGGTTTTACAGAGGCAATGAAAGATTAAGGATGAATCTTGGAAACCATTATGGAAGTTTGAGATTGCAGCTAAATGGACTCGAATTGTGGAGGCTGCCACTCCTGACTGTAGAAGACCTGAAAGATAATCCAAAACCACAGTAACTGGAGCCGAGCAAGGATCCAGTTTTCTTTGTTGGGACCAAATAAGGAATCTCTTCCACTTGCTGAGATAGATTTTTCTGGTGGATGGTTTATGTGAAGCCAGAAGGATATGACATACTGGAAAGGTAAGGTTACTCTGCCTGGCTATTACCAGAAGTGGAGAAACCAAGCTGTCAGCTTGAGACTGGGAAGGTTGGGATGAGTTAACCCTTGCGGATCCAAGATAATTTCTGGAGTTGGATCCAGAATCCAGGGCTGGCGTACTAGGTAAGGCCAAAGGAAGGGAAATCAAATTTGTCGTGGCCAGCAAAGGGCAATGAGGATCACTTTGCTTCTCAGACGAAGGGCCTTCTTTAGAAATAGGAAAGTCAGGGAGAATGGGAGGAAGAGTTATGCGGATTTGAAAGGACATAGGGTGGTGCAAGGGATACCACTGCATCAGTAAGAGCCATTGGAGAAGTCGCGTGTGTAGTCTTGCCAAGGGAACTATTGTAATTGACGCTGCCATCGAACCCAGGAGTTGGAGGACCACCCAAGCTGAGACTTGGTTTTGACAACAGTATCACCCAGATTTGGGATCTTATCCTGTGTAACCTGTGATCTGGAAGAGAGAAAAGGCAGGCATGTGTATTGAAAATTGCTCCTATAAATTCCAAGGTTTGAGAGGGAGTCAGTCATTTTCCCCAATTTATCAAGATTCCCAGAAATTCTGTTAGTGTGAGAGTGTAGTTTAAAGCTATCTGCAGTAGACATTTGGTGGAGCAGTGAGGAGCCAATCGTCTAGATATGAAAACACCCGGAATCCTTGAAGTCTCTAGTGAGCTGTTACCACTGCCATACACTTGGTGAGCACTCTGGGGGCTGTAGAGAGTCCAAAAGCAGTGTGCGGAACTGGAAGTGATCAGCTCCTAGCCAGAAGCGAAGGAATCTTCTGGAGCATTTGTCCATTCTTATGTGGTAATACGCATCCTGAAGATCTACTGAGCACATCCAATCATCTTTCTCCAGAAACAGAAGAATAGACTGAACCGTGACCATCCGGAAATTTTCCTGTTTGACAAATTTGTTTAGGATGCTGAGATCCAAAATTGGTCTCCAGTCCCCTGTCTTTCTTGGCACTAAAAAAAATCTTGAGTAGAATCTGGATCCCATTTGGTCTGGTGGGACTGTTTGGATGACTCTTATTTGATGCAGCTTTTGTTATTTTTTGAACTGCTGCTTCTCTCTGACTGGGTAGAACGTCAGGAATTTGTCTTGATGACGTTGGGTAAGGGTTGAATGCTATGTGGTAACCTCTGGCTATGATCTTCTGCACCCAATAATCTGTGGTTATTGTTTGCCAGGCAGGGAGGTACAGAGACAGATGTCCCCCGACTACTTCCAGGAGCACTGATAGGGCTGCCCAGAGAAGGAATCTCTGGTCCCCTGGTTACGCGGACCCCTCTGCCTCTGTAGGAGTGTCTTCCAGATGAGTTACTCCCACTGCTCCGGGCAGTAAACTCGCCACTTGTGTCATGGAAAGGACCCTGAGAATTCTTGTGCCACATATTTCCACTCCTCTGATTCTTAGAGTAGGGTCGTTGAAGGGTGGAAAAATGCACACCCACGGCAGACAGGGTCTTGCTGTCCTTTTCACACGTGGCCAACATATCTTTACTTTTGGACCAAAAAGAGAAGAAGCTTCCACTGGAGCATTAAGAAAGAAAGACTTAAAAGGGTCTGCAAAGTCAGAAAAGGTGCATTCAGGCATGATGCCTCATGACGATGCCTAAACCCCGCCACTCTAGCCGCTCCTTAAGTAGCTTGAGAAATCAACCGCATGGAGATGTTGGATATGGATTCCAGTTTCGCAAGCTGCGAGGCAACTTTGTCATGTACCTCGTCAGAAACTGCTCCTGCTAACATTTCAGAGACTTCTGATACTAGGTCTCTCTGAAGCCTAGTAAAGTGTGCCAAATAGTTCAAAGACCTACTGCAAAGGTCGATGTTGAAAAACTTGCTTCTCTAACCTGTCCACCACCCAGGACTCCCTGTTTGGGGGGGGGTGGACAGTTTGGCTCTCCTCAGCAAGCTCCTTCCTAGTGGCTGCCACCACCACCACCATAGCATCTATAGTGAGACCCTTGGACCAGTGTGGGTTCTACTTGGGAGGGGATAAAAGTTTGTCTAGTCTCCATGGGATTGGTTCAGTAGTATCAGAACTCTTCCATGCGCACTGCACGATGAGTTGTACCAGCTCATCTGCAGGCGGGGTCACCCAGGAAGTAGAGGGTCAAGCACAAAAAGCCTGCAAGAATACGGACTCCTCGAAGGAGGAGGTGTTGGTGGACTTCCAGTCACCCTGCTCTTTCAAGATTATCAGGATGTCTCCAAAGGAGACATCATCAGGGGGGTGACTGTGGGGACCTATTCCATTGATCGTAGTCAGTGTCTTCGGAGAAGGACACCTCAGGGGGAGTCCACATGCTTCCTCTTGCATATCCTCTTACGTGGTACCTCTTCAGCGGGGGCTTCTGAAGAAGACTCCGAAGAGGAGGCACCCTGCAGTAGGGTATCTTGAGGCTCTTGTGCTCGATGTCCCAAAGCGGTGGCTTGTGTCAGCTGCGGCTCAGAGGGAGGAAATAACTGATATTCCAACATTGACTGTTTGCCTGCACAGGCAAGGGCCCTCTCCATCTCTTGGAAAGCTGTCCCGCCTGAACAGGGATGGGAGCCTGTAACGGAGAAAGACAACCTCGGGAACCGGGGTCACACCTCGCTCCAATGGGCCTGCTCCCAAGGAAGGAGCCCAAAGATGATTAGGTACTGTCCAGACTCCTGGAACTGTAGTAGATGGCACCGTGGAAAAAAATTGGTGTCATACTAGGTGTCACAGTGCCCACAGTCCAGTCACAATCCTGGGAATGGCCCGGCTCTGAGTGAACCACAGACCAAAGGGTCGGTACTGGAACCACAGTGAGATCCACCAGTGGAGACGAAAAAATGGGTACCGGAAAAGGCGCCAGTGCCGGGGACTTTGATGCCTGCATGGAGGTCAAAGGAAGAGAATATGCTGGAGTCCGTGGAGATAGACTCCCAACTCCAAAAGGGAGTGGCGTTTGGGAAGGTGTTGTAATCCCTCTAGCCATCAGCAGCTGATCCACAAGATGCACCACATCCAGTTCCGAGAGGCTCCTAGTTGATCGTGTCAATATCCCCGACGGGGAGTCAAGTCATTCTATGAAAGGGCTAAACTGCTGCCCAAAGGAAAGATCCACCATGGGCGAGTATCAGGTTCCGGCAGAATGGTCTATTGGCACCGAGGTCTTGTGAGCAGAGACATATGTGGAAAGGGTGTCTGGTACTGAGACAGACAGAGCAGATACTGGAGGCAGGCTTGGTGCCGTAGACATGGTTGGTACCATGGTCAGCGTCGGGGTCGCAATTATCGAAGATGGCACCAAGGCAGAGATCACCGATTTAGTCAAGGTTGGTGTCACGGACATTATCGGTACCGTGGCTGCAGCCAAAGACACAATTTTTGAAGGCGGCACCGAAGTCAGTACCAAAGGCGGTGTCATGGATGTCATTTTGGGCCACGAGGCCGAAGAAGTCAGTCTAGGTATCTTATGTCTAGGTTCCTGATTTTTATCACCAAAGAGTGAAGAAGGAACCAAATGCGGTCTCTTTTTGTGCTCTTTAGTAGGAGGTTATGAGCCCTCCAACCCAGAAATAGTGTCTGAGAAGAGTGTCTTAAGAAGGCCCTTCAAAATCAATTTATTCTTTTTCTCGTTAAGGGTTCGAGAGCTAAACCCTTTACAAATGGTACAAGAAGGCTGAACAGACAGATGAGGAACACCCAACAAATACACACACAATACCTGGGTGTCCAAATTCGACATTTTGCGGCCACACTGGCCATTCAGCTTAAATCCAGACGTTCCTTTTTTCTCTGACATGGTGAACAAAAGAAGATTATCGACTACTGTTACCACAACTATAAAGAAAGATAGAGGAATGTTTTTTTTTTTCTTAAGGAAGAAAGAGAAAGAAAAAGAGAATATCAACAATGGTATTAAAAATACCTCAAGGGTAAGGGAAAGAGAAAAGGGAGAAAAAAGGGCCTGTACCAACAATGGTACTTAAAGATTACCTAGAAGGAGTAGATCAACAACAACGGTAAGTGAGTGGGTAAAGTTAACAATAAACTAAAGAAATACGTTAAAGGTATGAAAAGTTTTTAAATACAAGAAAACTAGAAAATTTTGAAGTATTTAGCTGAGAGCTGGCTTGAGATGGCTTTATGGCTATGCAGCAAACAATATCTGAGTTAACAGGGGAAGGGCACTGTGGGTGAAAGCTTAACTCGAGAGTTTTTTGGCTGGCATGAGCTTGTTACAAGGCCGACTCGGCTCCGAGAATGGACCTGACACCCCATCAGTAAGGAATGAATGAGCATTAACAATATCAGATTATTACTCATACCAAGGGGAAATGTGGACTGATCAGCAAAACAGAAAAGCAGAAAGCTGGCTTAAGAAGGTGAGTTTACCAAGAATAGAACAGGAGGAAGTTAACAGCAGAGTTTAAAAGAGAAGAAATTAAATAACCAATACAGTAAAGTCTCAGTTAACCAGCACCCATGGGGATTGGTAGATGCCGGATAACAAGAAGTTATGTACTCACCATAACGTTCGATGTATGTAGTCCATCTCGCCTCACATTCTTACCCATGGGTTCAGAGCCGAATATCGGCTCCGACTCTGCCTATTTACTAGCTCAAAAGTCTCTGATTGGCTGGGCTAAGAGGGTATCCCATAGTACACTGCTTCGCATCCCCAGATCTAGTTTGCTGCAAACAACTCAGTTATTGCATACATAACACACATCCATACAAACAAATTATCCAAACAAATTAATCAAAGGGACTCTGCATGATAAAATTTTACCTCCAAATCCTCCAGGCAGGGGGAAGGCGGGCAGGTAAGTAAGAATTTGAGGTGAGATGGACTACATACATCAAACGTTATGGTGAGTACATAACTTCTTGATGTTATATAGTCCTATCTCACCTACATTCTTACCCATGGGACAGTGTCCCTAGCACCTACAACCTGGGTGGCTCATAGGAAAATACTCCTGAGAATTGTGGAGCCAAATGAAGATCTGCCCCTGGAAACCACGTCCAATTTGTAATGAGAGATAAAAGTGTGAGGAGAAGCCCAAGTGACCGCCACACATATATCATCCATCGACAATCTAGCTTGATAAGCTGTGGATGTGGAGACAGCTCTTGTGGAGTGGGCTTTAGGTGAAAAGGGCAAAGTTTTACCTGCTGTGTGATAAATGAAGGAAATACAGCTGGCTATCCATCTAGAGAGTGTGACCTTGGATACCGGAGAACCAAGCCGGTTTTCGGAAAAGGAGACAAAGAGTTGGTCAGATTTCCGAATATCTTTTGTCCGATGGAGAAAGAAGCGTAACTGTCTATGTACGTCTAATTGGTGAAATCTGAATTCTGTCTTGTTGGAAAAATTGGGGAAGAAAACTGGCAGCTCAATAGACTGATTTATATTAGACAGGGAAGCCACTTTGGGAAGGAATAATGGGTTTGGTCTAAGGGAGACTCTATCTTTATGGAAGATCAAATATGGGGGTTTGATGGAAAGGGCTTGGATTTTGGAGACCCGCCTCGCTGAAGTGATAGCTATTAAAAAAGTTGTTTTCCATGTTAGAAACTTTAACTCGCAGGTAGCTGCAGGCTCGAAGGGTGGAAGAGTGAGGGCTTGAAAAACAAAACTGAGGTCCCAGGGCATAACAGGTTGTGATACTGGGGGACGAAGCAATAGGGTACCTTTACGGAATGTTTTACATAGTCTGTGTGCCATAAGGCTAGGCTCATTGGCCACGTAGAAGTTTGATATAGCTGCCAGCTGAACTTTGATGGTGGCTGAAGTGGACCCCTGATAGAACAATATAGACAAAAATTCCAAAACGGAATCAATTGGAGCCGTGTAGGGATCAATGCCTCTGGAATGAGTCCAAATAAAGAATCTTTTCCATTTGCTAAAGTAGATTTTTCTAGTGGATGGTTTATGAGAGGACGACAAAATATGGACTACATCTGGCGAAAAATTATGGCATCTGACTAAGGATGGAAGTGGAGTAGCCAGGCTTTCAGCCGGAGTGTCCTCAGAGAGGGGTGGAACTGTCCCGACATGTGTGTCAGTAAGTCTGGAAGGGGTTCCAGAATCCAAGGAGTATCCACAAGGTAGGGTTGAAGGAAGGGGAACCATAGTTGACGAGGGCAGTGTGGGGCAATCAGAATCATCCTGCATCCCGAGGATTGCGCTTTCTGAATCACACTTGAGAGAAGTGGAATCGGAGGGAAAGCATAAAGCAGACCGGAGGGCCAATTGTGAGTTAGAGCGTCCCTGGGTGATTCCCCGGTGGGGGTATCAGCGAGAAGTAGTTGCTGCATTTCGCATTGAGAGGGCTGGCAAAAAGGTCGCAGCAAGGTTGACCCCATCTGCTGAAGATTCGCTCTGCCACCAGGCGATTCAGGGACTACTCGTAAGGCATAAGAATCACCCTGATTAACTTGTCCGCTATCACATTGGTCTTCCCCGGGATGTGCATTGCCACTAGAAACCGTTGGGAAGCTATCACCCAATGCCACATGCGCATGGCCTCCCTGCATAATGGATAAGATCGGGTTCCTCCTTGCTTGTTGAGATACCACACTACTGACATGTTGTCTGAGTGTTTCGCAATATTCCCTAGAGGGAGGACTTCTTGAAGTGCCTGCAACGCAAGAAGCACTGCTCTCATTTCCAGGACGTTTATGTGCAAATGTATCTCGTGCTCCTGCCACGTGCCTTGGACCATCCTGCCAAGATAATGCCCCCCCCACTCTATCTGCGAGGTGTCCGTGGTCACTGTGGCCACAGGGACGGGTTGAACAAAGGGTTTTCCTATCTTCAACTTGTTGGTGCACAGCCACCAACGGAGGTCCTGCTTGCATTTGCCTGTCATTAGGATTGGATGGGATAGCAGAAGTCTTTGGAGATACCATTGGACAAAGAGAAGCCATTGAAGAATTCTCATGTGTAATCTCGCTAATGGGACCAACATGATAGTAGCTGCCATGGTCCCTAGGAGTTGAAGAATCAGTCTTGCCTTCGCATGTCTCAGAGGCATCAGCGTGAGAATTTGTTGTTGCAACCCTGTGATTCTTTCTTGTGGTAGGAACGCTCGCATTTGAATGGTGTCCAGCTCTGCTCCTATAAAGGTGACATGCTGTAAGGGCAACAAGGTAGATTTTTTCCAGTTTATCGTGATGCCTAATTGGTGACATGGACTGATGGTAGTGTCCCTGGTCTGAATTAGTAGATGCCTGGTGGGGGCGGTGAGGAGCCAGTCATCCAGGTACGGAAACACCTGGAATCCTTGACGTCTCAAGTGAGCCGTCACCACTGCCATGCACTTGGTGAACACCCTGGGGGCTGTGGTGAGACCAAAGGGCAGGGCTCGAAACTGGAAATGTCTGGCTCCCAGCCGGAAGCGTAGATGACACCTGGATGCCCTGTCAATTTTGATATGGTAGTAAGCATCCTTCAGGTCGATGGAGCACATCCATAATTCCTCTCCCAACAATGGGAGAATAGATTGTAGGGTGACCATACGGAATTTGGACTTGTGTACATAATGGTTGAGTTGACTGAGATCTAGTATGGGTCTCAGGTCCCCTGTTCTTTTCTGCACCAAAATGAATCTTGAGAAAGTCCCTAATCCGATCTGGTCTGAGGGGACTGGTTGGATGACTTCTTTTTCTAGCAGCTGAGATATCTCTGAGGCTACTTGATCCCTTTGACTGGGTGGAACGTCTGGGATTTTTCTGATGGGAGGGGGTACTGAAGAGAATGGAATGGTGTAACCTCCGGAAATTATCCTTAATACCCATTGGTCCTGGGTGATGTTTTCCCAGGCTTCCGGATACAAGGAAATTCGACCCCCGACTGGCTCTGGATAAGCACAGTCGGGCACACCCTCAGGAATGAGAGTATGGGGAGCCACGAAAAGAGTCGCGGTCCCCAGAATTGCGGGGGGCCCCCTCTGCCTCTGGGGCGATATCTCCCTGAATAACTCCCCCATTCCCTGCCTTGGGAGGGGGTTTGTGTGGCAGGAAAAAACCTTTGTGATTTCTTGAACCACATCTTTCCCCCTCGCTGAGCCTTGGGATAAGGCTTAGATGGGAGGGAAAAACGGACCCCTACGGCAGATAGGGTCTTTCCCTCTTGCTCGCACCTGGTGAGGGTGTCTTTCACTTTGGTCCCAAACAAGGAAGAACCATCAAAAGGGGCATCAGTGAAGGAAGACTCGAAGGCCTCCGCAAAGTGACACATGCACAGCCAGGCTTGCCTTCTAAGGGCTACACCTGTGCTGGCTGCCCTACTCGCTCCCTCGGCCGCATACGAAATGAGTCGCATGGACGAGTTTGCGATGGAGTTGAGGGTAGAAACCTGTGCGTTGACTGCCTGAGCCATCGCTTCAGGTATGTTACCTGCAAGAGTATCTCTCAACTCCTTAAGGAGATCTCTCTGGAGCCGAGTGAAATGAGATAAGTAATTCAGCGACCTTAAGGTGAAGGTGGCTCAAGACAAGGTACGCTTCCCGTACGGGTCCATAATCCTAGACTCCTTGTTAGGAGGATGGACCGAAGAGGAAGACTCTGCAACTTCCTTCTGGGTGGCTGCCGCCACCATCATGGCATCTACCGGGACTCCCTTTGTCAGAAATTCTTTTCCATGAGGGGCGGAGAGAAAATTGTTGGGGCGTCGAGGCACTGGCTCCACAGAATCAGGGTTTTCCCACACCCTTCGACAAATAAGGTCAAGAAGTTCATCGAAGGGTGGAGACACCCAGGAGGCAGAAGGCTGAGCGCCAAAGGCCTTAAGGAATACTGACTCCTCCTCGGAAGGGGTTTTGGAAGGCCAATCTCCTCTTTGTTTCAGCATCTCCAGGATATCAGAGAAGGAAACATCATCAGAGGAAGACTTGGGGGACCCCTCCGATTCCTCGAGGTTAGTATCGGAAGTGAGAGACTCGTCCTGGGAGTCTATGTGCTTCCTCTTGCACAATTTCTTTCTGGGAGGTTCCTCAGGCACAGGCACTGAGGGACCTTCAGAAAGTGGGGGACCGCTCGTGTGGGTATCCTTAGGGCCTGGTGCTCTGCTGTCTAAGGATAGGCTGGTGTCAGAAGCTCTCGCCGGAGTGGTAGGGGATGGAATGACCGACCTGAGTGACGTAGCTGACGACCTGGCCAGCGTGCTCCGCATGGCCTTGAAGGTGGGTCCCCCTGAGTCCGAGGACCGACTGGCCTCCAAGGCCATGACCAGGACCGGGGTCCCCCAGCCGATGCACCGAGTGGGAGACTCAGAACCGAAAGATGTCCCGAGGCCTCCCCTTCGGGCTCGACCGAGGAGACCTGAGTCTCAAACCCTGTGGACGGAACCGACATGGTTGGAGCCGAGGTCAGCACCGCTAAACCCAGAAGGGGGTATCGGAGCCGGCGCAGGAACATCACTCGGAGCGGAACATACCGGCTCTGACAGCAAGGATGCGCTCGGAGGAGAAATCGATGAAACAATCATAGGAATTGGCTCTGGAGCCGACTGGGTTGGAGCCGAAAACAATTTAGCCAACACCAGTGACTGCAGGAGCCTCTGCACAACCCTATCCACATCCAAATCAGAAAGCCTGGAGGATTTGGAGGAGATGGATGGAGACTGAGACCTCTTATCTAGTGAACCATGCCTCACACTCGGCGACCGGCTCCGAATAGGTTCGAGAATGATCGGAGCGGAAGCTGATTCACTTAACACAGACACCTCCTGCAGCCCCGAAGACAGTGAAGCAGAGGAAGCAGTATCCAATATAGTAATCTTCTCTGGAGGCTCCGAAGATGCCGATGGAGCCGGAGACCTTTTCTTGGATTTGGAGGACTTAGATTTCGACTGGGAGCTGGGAGCCGAATCTATAGCCTCCTCAAAAGATGGTTTAAGCAGTCCCTATAAAATCAATTTGTTTTTCCTCTCTTGGAGCACCCTAGGACTGAAGGCGTGGCAAAAGCTACACGACTCCTGTAAATGGATGCCTCCAATACAGTAGACACAGAGTGTCCATCCGTGATGAACATTTTATATCCGCACTTTGAACACTTTTTAAAGGCAGAAGGCTTATGTTCTTTCTGATCTTTAGACATATCCGAAGAGTTAACAACTTCCAACGGGTGCAAAGCACAAAGGGTAACTACAGTTAACAACTACCAAAAAGGGCGGGAAGCCCATAACTTAGACAGTACCACAGAGAAGAGCGAAGCTCTTAACCAACAAACAATAGCAACAAGAACACAGAGAGAACCTCTAACTTAAATGGTTCTCAAAAAAATATATACAATAAGAAACCGACGAACTACTCAACTAAGGGAGGACTAGGTCCTCTAACTAAAACGGGCCTAGCCCGTGGGAACAGTTAGGGATACCACAAAAAACACTACTAAACACACAAACACAACTACCGCAGCAATAGTAGCTATTAAAATAGCTTTTTAAGTATAAAGCAACCAATTTCTCAAGAGAAATAAGTCAAAAAGGGTACTTAGCCACAGACAAGCGAGACCACGTCCGAGCTCTGCAAGCGGCAAACGAGATATGGGAATGCGAAGCAGTGTACTATGGGATACCCTCTTAGCCCAGCCAATCAGAGACTTTTGAGCTAGTAAAGAGGCCGAGTCGGAGCCGATATTCGGCTACGAATTCATGGGTAAGAATGTAGGCGAGATAGGACTACATAATTAGAAGTTATGTACTCACCATAACGTTCCATCTGAGTAGGTGTATTCATTTGTCTGCAACCTGTGGGTTATGGATCCGATATCGGATCCGAACCGGCATAGTTTCCAGCTATGGATCCAAGCTCTCAGCTCCTCCCCTCACCCATAATGCCCTGCTCTACCCTCATGACCTCAGATCGAGTTTGCCAAAGCAACAATACCCTCAAAAGGGTAACAAGTAATATGCAGGAAACTGAAAGGCCAGGGGGATAGGAGGGCGGGATGGTTGCAGACAAATGAATACACCTACTCAGATGGAACGTTATGGTGAGTACATAACTTCTAAATCTGAAGTAGGATATTCATTGTCTGCAACCTGTGGGACAGAGTCCCCAGCTACCTGAATCTTGGGCGGCCATCATGGAAGGATATTCCGAGCACCGCTGAGCCAAAGGATGCTCTACCCCTGGATGCAAGATCCAACTTATAGTGAGAAATAAATGTATGAGATGAAGCCCATGTAGCTGCTGCACAAATATCATCCAGAGGAATCCTAGCCTTGAAGGCTGCTGAGGTAGATACTGACCGGGTTGAATGGGCATGAACACCCTCCGGCCTTCCTGACGCTTGATAAGCCAATAAAATGCACTGTGAAATCCAGCGGACAGAGAAACTTTGGAAATTGGCTTGCCCAAATTGAATTTTGCAAAGGAAATAAACAGCTGGTCGGATTGCCTATGACCAGCTGTCCTGTTGAGATAAAATCTTAGTTGCCTGTGAACATCTAGTGAGTGTAGCCTATATTCACCTTTGTTTTCATACTTAGGAAGAAAACAGGGAGGTTAATGGATTGATTGATGTTTGCTTCAGAAGCGATTTTAGGAAGGAAGGACGGGTTGGTCCTGAGGGAGACACGGTCCGGATAAAAACCAAGTAAGGAGGTTTAGCTGATAAAGCTTGAAGTTCAGAAACTCTCTTGGCTGATGTAATGGCTACCAAAAGGCTGTCTTGTAAGACAAGAATTTGAGGTCCACTGTAGCCTGGCTCGAAGGGGAGCGGTCAAGGCCTGTAGGACCAAAGAAAGGTCCCAAGGAGGAACTGCTTGCTTTATAGGGGCCTGAGAAGGAAAGTACCTTTAAGAAAGTTTTGCACAATTTGGCTGACATAAGAGGATTAGACTCTTGACCAATGTGATAGTGAGAAATTGCCGCCAGTTGAACTTTGACTGTGGAACTGCTGGCACCATCATTAAAAGAGAGGTTAGAAAATCAAGCACTACGGGAGAGGAACCGTGAAGGGATCTAGGCCTTGCCGCCCACACAGAGAAACGTTTCCATTTGCTTGTAAACCTTTCTAGTGGATGGTTTATGAGCCGCCACCAAAATAGCCTTTACCGGTGAAGAGATACCGAGTCCTTATCAAGAGTGGAACTGGAGCAGCCAAGCGGTCAGCTTCAGGCTGTCCAGGTTCGGAGGAGGAATGCAGGATGGATGGGATATCAGATCCGAATAGGATCTAGAATCCAAGGAGGATTCACCGAGTGAGACCTTAGGAAGGGGAACCAGATCTGTCGAGGCCAGAACGGAGCAATGAGAATCATTCTGCAACCCACCCGAGAGGCTTTCTGAAGAACTTGCAGCATCAGAGGCAAGGGTGGATAGGCATACAGAAGACGGGTGTGGCATGCACCAGAGCGTCTCTTGGGGTACCTCCGGGAGGAGGTATCAGAGCGAAAAACTGTCGCACTTGGTGTTTGAGGGAGAGGCAAAAGATCGCATGAAGGGTTCCCCAGAATATGCCTACTTGACAATTGAGAGACCACGGTCAGAATGGTGCGACTGAGCTTGTCCGCTAGGATGTTGGACCGACCGGAATGTGCGTTGCTATGAGAAAGCGATTGGTGGAGATTGCCCATTCCCAAACTCTCATGGCCTCTCGACAAAGAGGGTAAGACCTTGTTCTTGCTTGTTGATGTACCAGACAACAGACATATTGTCCGATTGAATCGCATTGTTCCCAAGGGAAGAAAGTCCTGAAGTGCTAGCAACGCTAAGAGCACTGCTCTCATCTCTAGAACATTGATATGCAGTAAGGTCTCTGAATCGCTCCACGTGCCTTGGACTGTCCGCCAGTGCCCCCACCGGCGGGAGGCGTCCGTGGTCACCGTGGCGAGAGGGGAGAAGCACAAATGGGCGACCGTGGAGATCCGGGAGTGGAGCCACCACAAGAGGGACGCCTTGCTGATCGCTATGGGATGATGCATGGGAGAGCAAGGTATGACCACTGTACTAAGAGCGTCCACTGTAGAATGATATTGAGCCTGGCAAGAGGAAGAAGTGCTATCGGCGGCCATGGACCCTAGAGCCCTCAGGACCAACTCCGCTGGAACAGAACATGAATGGAGAATGGCCCACCTGTAGCTGCAGAGTTAGAACTCTGTCCGCAGTGAGGAAGGCTCGTAAACTCCTTGTGTCTAGTCTGGCCCCTATGAAATCTAAGAGCTGAGTGGGTGCCAGGTTGGACTTGTTTGTATTTATTGTGATGACCAGAAATGGAGCAAGATGGAGAAAGGAGTCTCGCCGAGAAGTAGATGCCTTGTTGGGGCGGTAAGGAGCCAGTCGTCCAGGTAGGGAAAGACCTGCACCCCTGAAGCCTCAGGTGGGCCGCTACCACTGCTAGTACTTTGGTAAACACCCTGGGGGCTGTGGTGAGACCAAAGGGAAGGACCCGAACTGGTAGTGACTGGCTCCCAGCCGAGCGGAGAAACCTCCTGGAGCGTCTGTCCATTAGGATGTGGTTGAGATCTATCGAGCACATCCAGTGGCCTTCTCCCAGAAGGGGAGAATAGATTGTAGAGTGACCATTCGAATTTTTCTTTGGGGACTGCCAGATTCAGGAGAGAGAGGTCTAGGATTGGTCTTAGTTCCCCGTCTTTTTGGCACTAAAAGAACCTGGAGTAGAACCCTGATCCGATCTGGTCTGGGGAACGGCTGGATGGCTCTTTTCTCTAGCAGATGGCCAATTTCTGCTAAAGCGGCCTCCCTTTGACCGGGTGGTACGCCTGGGAGGACTTCATCTTTGGAAGGTGAAGGAAAGGAATGCGATATCCCCTGGATATGATTTGGAGAACCCAGCGGTCCGATGTTATGGACTCCCATGCCGCTAGGTGCCCCCCGACTGCCTCCAGAGTAGAGCAGTCGGGCAACCCTCGGTGAACTGCGCGGCTGCCTCGAGAAAGGTTCCTGGACCCGCCCTCTGCCTCTAGGGCGGCGCTCCCCTGTCCTCCTCTGCCACGGAAGGACTGGTTGTCCGAGCAGGCTGGGACTGCTGGAACCACATCTTCTTCTGACCCTTTTGGTTCCTAGAATAGGGCCTCTGGGGTGCAGAGAAGTCCGACGGCAGACAGCGTCTTCCGTCCTTCTCGCTCTGGGTCAACGCAAACAGAGCAGAACCATCAAAGCCAGGCCTGGCGTCTAGTGACCAGTCCTGTCCTCGCGCCCGTAGCATGGGAGAGAAGTATTTGTGACCCCTAAGAGTGGCCATTTTGGTGGAGTGCAGAGCTCTGTCCTCCTCCGAAATGGACTCAGGGGATGCATAAGGTCTCGCTGCATCCGAATAACATGTGCCAAATAGTTCAGCGCCCTTTTGAAGGTCGCCGAACTGAACATCCGCTTCCCCAAGCGGTCCATCATCCGAGACTCCTTGCTCGGTGAGTGGACTGAGGATCTCTCCTGAGCCAGTTCCCTCTTTGTGGCCGCCGCCATCAACATGGCATCTACAGGAGGCCCCTTACTCCAATGGGTCCTGTCAGAAGGCGGGCTAAGGATTTTATCAGGTCTTTTGGGAATTGGCTCCACGGTGTCCGGTTCCTTCCACGCCCTGGTGGTAATAAGGTCCACCAGGGGTCGGCAGGGGACACCCAAGAGGTAGACGGGCCCGCTTTAATGCCTCCAAGAACACGGACTCGTCCGAGGAAGACTTATTTCCATGATGTCTCCGGAGACATCCTCGGGGTGACCGTGGGGAGCCTTCCCTTCCTCCAAGTCCGTGTCTTCAGTGAGAGACTCAGGAGTCAATGTGCCTCCTTTGCACGTATGCTTGCGAGAGCCTCCTCTGGGGGCTGTCAGAGGAGTCCTCAGCAGCAATTTGCTCCATAGGAGCAACTTGGGGCACAGAAACGGGCTGTCCCAGGGGCCGGATGGTGGAAGCCTGGCCCAGTGCAGAGGGAGCGGGGCCAAGTGCCGGGGTCCGGAGACCCTCAACAGAGCCCTCTCCACTACATCAAAGCCGAGGCCACCAAAGGATCCGACAATCGGCTCCCCTCGATCCGAAGAGTGGATCGGAGCCGGGCGCCGCACTCGGATCCGGCGACAGTGCGCTCCGACACAGACGGCGCGAAGGAGCACTGATCCCCGGATCCGGCTCGGATCCAGGCTCCGAGATCGGGTCCGGCAGCACGAGGGCATGGTCGGATCCGGTACCAAGTACTATCGGCTCCGACCTCCCCGGCTGCTCGGCTCCAGTTGCTCGAACCCGGAAGCGGGTCGGAGAAGGAGCAATAGGCTTGAAAAGGGTGTTGAGCTCCCCGGAGGCAAGAGCACTCCCATCTGCATCTGGGCCTGGATGAACCTTCGCATCATCCGGTCCAGATCAGCATCGAGCTATGGGTAGATCTCGGAGGCTACCGAGGTAGGCCTGGAATGCCTCCTCGATAGCCTGAGATCGGGTCTCCTCCTCCTCAGGACCCGGTGAGAAGCACACAGGTGACCGGAGCCGAGAAGGAGGAGACCGGGGAGAAGCCGCTGGCTGGCGGGGCCGAAACAGAGGTCTCGGCCCGCCAGGGTGCTCCTCCGTCCTTAGATGCATCCTCTCCTGTCCTGAAGCGGGAGTTTGAGTCCCAGGAGCAGGAGGGTGCTACGAACAGCTGCAGCCGCAGGAGTCCCCGAAGGAGGTCGGAGCCGAGTCCGGCGGTAAAAGACCCGCCAAGACCAGCTTGGACCTCCGCTCCTCAGTGCCCTGGGGTTGAACCCTGCACAAATGGAACAGCCAGATGTGAGGTGTTCAACCCCAAGACACTTAACACACCGGTGGCCATCAGCGGTGAGAGCTAGAAAATTGACTTAGGCTGGTCAGCCATATTAACCAAAAGTTACAGAAGTAACTTAAAACAATAAACTATAAACACAGGCCTCACACACACTCTACGAGGGAATAAAATATACTACTGTAAATAAAATTAAACTAAAACAGTCAATAAAAATAGGAAACCTACAACTTTCACACAAAAAAGTTTAAAGAAAGCAAAAATATTCTATTTTAGTACAAGAAAAATCCACTTAGCTGAGAGCTATAAGAACCACATCCAGTTACCAGCGCGGCAAACAAGATCTGAGGTCATGAGGGTAGAGCAGGGCATTATGGGTGAGGGGAGGAGCTGAGAGCTTGGATCCATAGCTGGAAACTATGCCGGTTCGGATCCGATATCGGATCCATAACCCACAGGTTGCAGACAAATGAATATCCTACTTCAGATCATCTGTTGTTTCTGGTTGCTTGAGAGTTACTTTTAAAAATAGGCCTGACTAATACTGTACCCTATACTATTAGGTTTGACTTGTTCTCAAGTTGGGGAGAGAGGAAATTTATTCCTATCTTCCTTTCTAAAATTCTAAAAACGTAAGGTATGTTTCTGCTGGGGGGGGGGGGGGACAGAAAGTGCAGCACATGAAAATTGTATTGTATTTCTTGGAATTTTTTTTTTTTTTTTTTGTTGGTTACTTGAGAGTGCCAGTTGCTTCAGTTCTGGTAAACTGAGAGCTTACTGTAAAAAAGCAGGCTGTAGGAAAGTCCCCAGGATTAGATGGCATGCCCTTGAAGAATGGCATCTACAAGAAGGAATGACAGTTGAATGCTGATATAATCTTTTCAACAACATTTGGAAATGGGAGGGGAATACCTAAATCATGGAGAGTGACAGTGACTTCAGTTATATTTAGGAGAATAAAGACCTTTCAGACCCAAGCTCATACACACCAATCTTGATACTGAAACATGTCTGTAAGACGTTCAGGTATATTTTAGCAGACAACTGGCTAAACTGTTGCCTAAGATCATCCACTAGGATCACCATGGGTTTATCAAGGAAAGACAAATGTTTGACGATATTAATCGAAATTAAAGTTATGGACTCACCATAACTATACATCTATGTTGTCCGTTTTCACTCTTCCTCAACATATGGGTTATGGATCCAACTCGGCTGCATATCTCAGACTTATGGATCCAACTCTTGAGCTCCTCCCTCTACCCATAATGCCCCAGCTACCCTACAGTACCTGAGATCAAGTTTGCTGCCTTATATGTATCCTAAGATACAGTATGAAGAAAGAAAAAAAAATAACAGTAAGCCAGGGCTCAAACCTGGAACTAGAAGGTTCCAAAAAAGCCATGAGATCACTCCAAAAGATAATAGGAAAGGGGAAGGAGGGTGGGGTGTTCAGGAAGAGTGAAAATGGACAACACAGACGCGTAATTATGGTGTGTACATAACTTCAATATCCGATGTTTTCCTTTTCATTCTTCCTCAATGTATGGGATAGAGTCCCCAGCTATGTGAATCTTGGTAGCTCCTCATAGGTTCATAGGTGTGTACTAGGCTAATGGCCCTGGAGCCTTTACAAACCTAACCCAAAAAAAAAATGCCCAGGTATCTGCCACCCAATGTTAGTTCATACTGCCCGTATACAGTAGCGCAACCGGAATGATCCCTGTAGTGAACTTTCTGTTACCCATCCACTCGTCAAGATTTCTCTTGAAGAGGGCCAGTGAGTTGCTCTGCTTGACATGAATGGGAGGCTTATTCCAGAGTATGGGCAGTCCTTGGGAGATGAACCTGTCCCTCCAGCATGATCTGTTAATTGTGGTAATGAGGCTGTGATCTCTGGAGCGTGTAGCATGGGGGGATTGGGATTTCTTTAAGTGTAGCATTTCAAGTAGGACTGGGTCAGACATGGCTTTGTAAATCAAGCAGAGATCACCTCTAAGTAGATAATAAGAGACTGAGAGCAGCTGAAATTTCTTGAGTCTGTCCATGTAGGACATGTGTTTAAAGCCTAGGATTCTTTTTGTGAGGTACTTTTGTGGCCTCTCCCGCTGTTGTAGGTGTCTGGTCAGGTACATGCCAAACGGGGCATTATGTCTGATGATTGGTCTAATGAGGGATGAGTAGAGAGGGATGATGACCTCTTTCTTACTGGATGCGAAACTGTTGGTTATAAGATGTGCCACGTAGAAGGACTTTCTGACCACAGTGGCAATGTGGTGGTCGAAGGTGAGGTGGCTGTCAACCTGGGTGCCCAGATCTCTTATGGCACCGTCAGTGTTCAGTGGGCTCCCATCGACGTGGTAATTCATAGGAACTTACTTCTTTCCAAAGGGGATGATAAAGCATTTTTTGGCATTAAGCTTCAGGCCATGGTTCCGGCACCAGTCACTGGTCTCAGAGAGGCCCTTTTGTAGGATGTTTGCATCACTTGGGGAACTGATAATGACTCCTAGCTTGCAGTCATAAGCGAACGTGGACAGCTAGAATCCTTCTCTGCTGGCCTGGACTTCTAAGAAGTAGATGCCAAACAGGAAAGGGCTCAGGACTGAGCCCTATGGGACTCCACTTGTGACTGATGAACAGTCTGACTTAAATCCACAACTTTCACTCTGTGGGTCCTGTCTGTGAGCCAATTTGCAACCTACCTAGTGATGTAAGTATTGATGCCTAGTTTGGTGAGTTTATCAATGATACCTGAGTGGGGAATGGTATCAAAGGCCTTGGCCAAGTCGGGGTAGGCTGTATGCACTGCCTTACCATCATCCACAGCCTTGGTGACTGCCTCGAAGACGTCAACCAGGTTCAGCATGCAGGATCTCCCCTTAACAAAGCCAAACTGTGTGGGGTCAAGAGTTTGGAGATTGCCTATATCTTTGTTAAGCAGATCCAAGATGATGAGCTCCATAGCTTTGCATACCAGGCTTGTCAGGCTAATGGGGCGATAGTTCCCAGTGTCTGTAGTTGCTCCCCCTTTATGCAGGGGGATGACTGTAGCAGTGCACCATTCGTTAGGGACATAGCCTGAGGTAAGGCTGTGATTGAACAGGGCACACAGATGTGGTGCTAGTTCATTTTGTAGCTCATGTAGGACGCAGCCAGGGATATTATCAGGTCCCATGGATGCTGTATTCTTGGCTTTGGACAATGCAGCTTTTACCTGTGCTGCAGAAATGGTGGGTACCAGGCTTCCATCTGGTACTGTGATAGGGCCGGGGGGGGGGGGGGGGGTAAAGTTGGCACTGAATTTGTCAGCCAGTATGTTGGCCATATCTGTTGGCTCAGTATAGGAGGTGCCATTGTGCAATAACTCAGAACAAATCTGGGTATTGCCTTTGATGTTTTTGATATAGCTATAGATGGCTTTGAGGTTGTTTTTGGTGTCAGACACAGTTCTGCCTTCATAGCTGGCTTTAGAGGATTTGATAAGGGAATTTGTTGAGACTGATAAGGGAGGTTTTCCAGTCTTGTGACTTCATTTTTTTCTGCAACAGTTTTTTCCTTCTGTTGTAGAGTTTATTGATGGCTGAGGACCACCAGACTGGCTTCCTTTTTTTGGAGGAGAGCATCTTAATTCTATTTGGTACGGCAAGGTCCATGCATTTATGTACATGCTCATACAGTGCATTGGTGTATGATATGGCAGTCAAGCAGCTGTTTTCCATTGGCATTGGTGCCGAGAAGTTAGCCACCTCTGCTTTTAGGAGCCCAAAGTTGGCCTTAGAGTTGTTTTTCAGGGTGGTCACCTTAGCGAGGAGTGTTGGTGAGATGGAGATTTCCATGGTGTTCAGTCTGTGGTCAGATTTAACCAGGGAGGAACTGACTATAGGTGTGGAGCAACAGTCTCCCATGTTGGTGATAACCAGGTTGAGGATGTTGCTTCCTCTAGTGGGGGTCAGAATGAGCTGGTCCAGGGCATTGGAATTGATAAGTTCCAGAAAGTGTTGGGCCTCTACATTGGTACTTGAACAGTTTTCCCAGTTGATGGAAGGGTAGTTGAAGTCGCCCAGTATGAGAGTATTGGGTTAGACCCTGATAGATTCCAAGGTGCTTAGGAAGTTGGCGTGTGAGTCTAGGGACATGTTTGGGGTTCTGCAGCAGCCTATGACTTGTATCACCGTCTTACTCAGTGTTAGTTGTACCTGAAGTATCTCGGATGCATTATGCTGGGCTACCAGTCTAGAGGTGTGCATATCTTTTAAGAATACGGAGATACCACTGCGTTTGGAGCTTCCGGCCACATTCTGAGGCTAAAAGGTATGGAATGAGTTGTAGCCTGGGAGCGCAGGGGTGCTTTCTGCCTCTTTAAACCAGGTCTCGTTATGGCACAGATGTCGACATTCCCCATTTTGAGGAGAGCTTCGAGTGACTGCATCTTGAGATTTAGACTTCTAGCATTGAGCAGCATGACCCTCAGATTCCATTTGTCATGGAAAGATACTCTGAAGAACTGCCGAACCAAAAGCAGCTCTACTTCTAGAAGTCAAATCTAGTTTGTAATGAGTAATAGCAGTATGAGAATTGGATGAGGTATCTGCTGTACAAATGTCATCAATGGAATTTCTAGACCAGAAAGTAAAAGAAGTGGCCATAGATGTAGTTGAATAAGCCTTAGGAGGCTTTGATAGGGAGAGGCCTTGCTGAGTATATACAAAAAGAATGCAACCGGTAACCATTCTGCCATGGTAATTTTAGAAACTAGTGATCCCAGTCTGTTTGCTGAGAAAGAAACAAAAATTGGTTAGTTTTCCTGAAATCTTTTGTCCTGTGTAGATAAAAATGTAGTTGTCTATCTAAATCTAAAATATGTAACGTGCTCTCCCTTATTTGAAAAATTATGGAAGAAGACAGGAAAATAAATTGATTGATATTTGATTCAGATGCTACTTTTGGTAAGAAGGATTGACTTCATAAAGGTTCATAAAGTAACTGTCTTTGTGAAAAACAATTTAAGGAGATTTGGAACATTGAGCCTGGAGTTTGGAAATTTGCCTCGCAGATATAATGCTGTTTTCTAAGACAAAAAATTTAAATCAGTTTTGGTTGAAGGTTCAAAGGGTCATTGTGTCAAACCCTGAAGTGCTACTGTCAAATTCCAAGGAGGTGATGGATCTTTCACTGGAGGCCTAAGAAAGAAGGTGCCTTTTAGAAAAGCCTTGCACAATTTGGAAGAAGCTGAAGAGGAAGCTTATTCTCCTGAATGAAAATTAGATATGGCTGCTAATTGTACCTTGATTGTAGGATCTTTCACCGGAGGCCTAAGAAAGAAGATGCCTTTTAGAAAAGCCTTGCACAATTTGGAAGAAGCTGAAGAGGAAGCCTATTCTCCTGAATGAAAATTAGATATGGCTGCTAATTGTACTTTGTAGAAAAACTAGCACCTTTCTGAAAAATAGAAGCTAAAAATTCCAGAACCGAAGATATAGGAACAGTGAAAGGGTCGATTTTCTTCTTAACAGCCCAGATTTGAAATCTTTTTCACGTACTCTTATAGAGCTTCCTTATAGAACCTTTCTAGGAAGATAAAAGTATGCGTCGGACTGGGGAGGAAAGCCTGGGCTTTCTAGCTGTTAATGGAATTGGAGAAATCAAGTGGTCAGTTTGAGACCTGGAATATTGGGATGATTTACACCCGAGGGACGCAAGGGAAGGTCTCGACTGGGATCGAGTATCAATGGTGGATATCAAAGATGAGAGCAAAGGAAGGGGAACCACACTTGGCGAGGCCAAAAGGGATAACCGAGCTTTGCAACCAATGTGCTTTCTGTAAGACTTTTGGAATCCGAGGTAACGGGGGTTAAGCATAAAAGAGACCAGAAGGCCAAACGTGGACTACACCATGTCGGTGACTTCCCCTGAGGGGGGATTAGAGCAAAATACCTGCTGCACTTGTTTTTGAGAGATGCAAAGATTGCAGCAAGGTGGGCCCCAATGATGGAAAATATTCTCCGCCACTAATTGATTGAGAGACCACTTGTGAGGTAAAAAAATGGACCTGCTGAGTTTGTCTAGTATGTTGGATTTTCCTGGAATGCACATTGCCACTAGAAAGCAGTTGAATGAGATCTCTCACTGTCACATGCTCATAGCTTCTCAACAAAGTGGGAAAGATAGGGTTCCCTCTTGTTTGCTGATGTACCAGACCACGGATATGTTGTGGGTTTAAATTGCGATAGTCCTCAAAGGGAGAACATCTTGAAAGGTCTGCAAAGCTAAAAGGATCATGCTCATCTCTAGGACATTGATGTGTGAACTGGTCTCTTGGGGGGACCACTTGCCTTCGACCATCCGTCCCAAGAAATGCCCCCTCCCCAATGGGAGACATCTGTGGTCACCGTGGCCACTGGAGGAGACAGAATGAAAGGACGGCCCAGGTAAATGTCATCTGACTGAGTCCACCAATGAAGATGATTTCTGCATACCTGAGTAAGTTTGATTGGGAAGGATACAGGATATTGCAGAACAGACCACTGAACACTGGAGTCCATCGGAGAACATGCATATAGAAACTTGCCTTAGTAACTAAGACTATGGCTGCTGCCACTGAACTTACAGCCTGAAGGACAAGTCTGGCTGAGGAGCTAAATTAAGGATTTGTTGTACCTGAAACTTAATTATATCTATACAATATGCAGGCAGAGCAGCAATCTGATTTAGTGTGTTCAACTAGGCACCGATGAACTCCAAGCTCTGTACTGGGTAAAGTTTGGATTTGGTGGCGCAAATTGTAACACCTACTGGGTATAGTTTGGATTTGGTGGCGCAGATTGTAACACCTACCTGTCTGATAAAGTTGGAGCAAATAATCCCTGGACTGTTCCAAGAGATACCTGGTTGGGGAGGTGAGGAGCCGGTCATCTAAATATTGAAACACTCAGAATCCCAGCAATCTAAGGTGAGCTGCTACCACTGCCATACACTTGGTAAGTACCCTGGGGCTGTGGTGAGACCAAAGGGCAGGGATCTGAATTGAAAGTGACTGGCTCCAAACTGAAAGAGCAGATGTTTTCTGGAGTGTCTGTACATCTTGATGTGCTAGAATGCATCCTGAAGAGCGAGTGAACACATCCAATCATTCTTGCGCAAAAACGACAGGACAGACTGAATCGTGACCATTTGGAGCTTTGATTTTTTCACAAACTGGTTCAGGTTGCTTAAATCCCAAATTGGTCTCTGGTCCCCTGTCTTCTTTGGCACTAACAAGAACCTTGTGTAAGTTCAAACTCCTCTTAGGTCTGGTGGGATCTCCTGGATGACTCTTTTGTGCAGCAGTTTTGAATCTCTTGAGCCGCAGCTTCTCTCTGACTGGGTGGGACATCTGGAAGCTTTTTTCTTTTGGTTGGGGGGATCTGGAAAATGGTATGATATAACCCCTGGATATTATTTTAAGCACCCAAGAATCTTTTGTTATAGAAGCCCAGGCATCAGGGTGCAAGGATAGGTGCCCCCTGACTGCCCCCAGATGTGACTAGTCAGGCAACCCTTCAGGAGTGTGAAAGGAATCTCAGAAACAAGAAGTTATGTTCTCACCATAACGTTCCATCTGAGTAGGTAACTTCATTTGTCAGCAACCTGTGGGTATCGGATCTGACCTCAGATCCGAGCCGGCAGCTTTCCAAGCTAAAAGATCAGAGCTCTCAGCTCCTCCCCCTTACCCATAATACCCTGCTACTTCCCTCCAGTCCTCAGATCGAGTTTGCCAAATATGCACCCAAAAAAACAACAATCTAAGACACTCGAAAGAGGAACACTACCCTGATGCATGACAAAGGAAAACCTTCCATCATAGATAAAACCATGAAACAGGCTAGGAGGAAGGAGGGGGGGTCGGTTGCTGACAAATGAAGTTACCTACTCAGATGGAATGTTATGGTGAGTACATAACTTCTTAATCTGAAGTAGTTAACTTCATTTGATCAGCAACCTGTGGGACAGAGTCCCCAGTTACCAAAAACCTTGGGTGGTCCTCAAGGAAGGACATTCCAGAGCACTGCGGAGCCAAATGCTGCCCTACCTCTGGATATCAGATCCAACTTATAATGATAAATGAAGATATGAGAAGAGGACCAAGTAGCCGCTAAGCAGATGTCATCTAGAGGAACTTTTGACTAGAATGCTGCAGAAGTAGCCATAGAATGGGTAGAGTGGGCATGAACCCCCAAGGGTTCAGGCAGGCCGGAAGCTAAATAAGCGTGCACAATGCAGTGTGATATCCATCTAGCTAAGGTAACTTTTGTAATAGGCTTTCCCAAAGATGGCTTAGCGAAAGACACAAAGAGCTGATCCGATTTCCGAGTAGTCGTTGTCCTGTGCAAGTAAAAATGCAAATGTCTGTGCACATCCAATAAGTGCAACCTGTATTCCCCTTTGTTCTGAAAGTTGGGGAAGAAAACAGGCAAGTTAATGGTTTGGTTGATATTGGATTCGGAGGCCACCTTAGGCAAGAATGAAGGCTTAGTCCTGAGAGACACTCTGTCCTTATGGAAGACCAGATACGGGGGTTTCATACAAAGGGCTTGAAGTTCAGATACCCTTCTGGCTGAAGTAATTGCAATCAGGAAGGCCGTTTTCCAAGATAAGAATTTTAATTCAACCGAAGCTGCCGGTTCAAAGGGTGGGCCCGTCAGTGCCTGAAGAACCAAGGTTAAGTCCCATGGGGGAACCGCATTCTTAACCGGAGGTCTCAACAGAAAGGTGCCTTTCAAAAAGGTTTTGCATATGTTAGCAGACGCTAAGGGACCAAGGATATCCCCTATGTGGAAAAGGGAAATGGCTGCCATTTGGACTTTGACTGTAGAAGCACTGGCTTCTTGGTAGAAAATATGGGACAGAAATTCAAGAACCATTGGAATGGGAGCAGTAAAGGGGTCTAAATCCCTATGTTTGGCCAAGATGGAAAAATGCTTCCATTTACTTCTGTAGATCTTCCTGGTAGAAGGTTTATGCGTCACCACCAGAATAGATTTTACAGGAGATGAGATACCGGGAGCCCTAGCTATTAGTGGAACTGGATCAACCAAGCCATGAGCTTGAGGTCGTCCAGGTTCGGAGGTTGTAAACCCGCAGGATGTGAAATCAGATCCGGAATGGGATCTAAGATCCAATGAGAAGCTATGCTGTGAGACTGCAGGTAAGGGAACCAGATCTGGCGAGGCCAGAATGGGGCTATGAGGATTATCTTGCTCCCCAACCCATGAGCTTTCTGCAGAAATTTTGTCATTAGCGGAAGAGGAGGATAAGGATAAGGAAGACCGGGGGCCAAGCTTGAACCAGAGCGTCTCTGGGGCTCTCCCCTGTTGGGGGAATTAGAGCAAAAAACTCGCTGCATTTTGCGTTTGAAGGAGAAGCGAAAAGATCGCAGCAAGGTTGACCCCATCTCAGGAAGATCTGATTCGCTACTGATGAGTTTAGAGACCACTTGTAAGGTGTGAGGATCGAGCGACTCAGCTTGTCCGCTAGAATGTTGGATGGACACGGAATGTGCGTTGCTATCAGAAAGGGGTTGGTGGAAATCTCCCATTCCCAAACTCTCATAGCCACTCGACAAAGAGGGTAAGATCTGGTTCCTCCCTGTTTGTTGATGTACTAGACTACTGCCATGTTGTCTGTCTGAATTGCAATAGTTCCCAGAGGAAGAAGGTCTTGAAAGGGTTTGCAATGCTAGAAGCACCGCCCTCATCTCCAGGACATTGATATGTAGAACGGTCTCTAAAGGGGTCCACGTGCCTTGGACGATTCTGCCCATGGAATGCCCCCCCCACCCGAGGCGAGAAGCGTCCGTGGTCAGCGTGGCTTGGGGTTGAGGCATCACAAAAGGTCTCCCTTGCCGCAGCTCTCGGGAATGGAGCCACCAAAGAAGGGAGTTCCTGCAAACCCTGCTTAGGGGAATAGGGGAATCCAATGGGTGAAGGAGGAGAGACCATTGAATCTGAAAAGTCCATTGAAGGACTCTCATGTGCAATCGTGCCAGAGGTGAAAGGCTGATGGCTGCTGCCATGGAACCTAGGGCTCTCAGGACCAGTTCTGCAGGCAGGGCTGGGGACTGTAGAAGCGCTATTACATGGAGTGACAAGTGGCGCAACCTGTCCGCTGTCAGAAAAGCTTTGGACTGGAGCGTATTTATCCTGGCCCCTATGAAATCCAGAACTTGCACAGGATGAAGAGACGACTTCTGAAAATTTATGGTAATGCCTAGATGCTGGGCCAAGGATAAGGAATAATCTCTGATGGAGCAGAGCAGATGCCTGGTGAGGGCGTTGAGAAGCCAGTCATCTAGGTACGGAAAGACCTGAATTCCCTGAAGTCTCAGGTGGGCTGCTACAACTGCCATGACCTTGGTGAACACCCTGGGGGCTGTGGTGAGGCTGAACGGGAGAACCCTGAACTGAAAATGACTGGCTCCTAGCCGAAAGCGGAGAAACCTTCTGGACCGTCTGTCCATGAGAATGTGGTAGTACGCATCCTTGAAGTCTATGGAGCACATCATATAGTTATGTACTCACCATAACGTTAGATGTATGTGGTCCATCTCGCCTACATTCATTACTGACAGGCTCGGAGCCGAGAATCGGCAAAGACTCGGCTGCTATAACTAGCACAAAGTCTCTAATTGGCTGGGCTAAGCCTGTATCCCAGGATGCACCACGCCCAAACCCCCAGATCTTGTTTGCCACAATATAATCATTAATCATACATAACCCCACAGGAACACTCAGCAAGAAAAGAGAAAAAATAATATCCTCAAAAGGGTCTAAGAATATAAATTTCCTCCAAGTCCACCAGGAAGGGGGAAGGTGGGTGGGTACTTAAGAATGTAGGCGAGATGGACCACATACATCTAACGTTATGATGAGTACATAACAATTTGATGTAATGTTGTCATATCTCACCTACATTCATTACTGACGGGACAGCGTCCCTAGCACCTATATCCTGGGAGGCTCATGGGAAAACACTCCTGAGCACTGTGGAACCAAAGGAAGCCCGGCCTCTAGAAGCCACGTCCAGCTTATAATGAGCAATAAAGGTGTGTGGGGAAGCCCAGGTGGCTGCCGCACAGATTTCATCCAAAGAGAGCCTAGCATGAAAAGCCACTGAGGTAGCCATAGCCCTGGTAGAATGAGCCTTAACTGGAAAAGGTAGATCTCTATCTGCCGATGTGTAAATAAATCAGATACAGTCCTTGATCCACCTTGCAATAGTGCCTTTGGTCACAGGGCTACCAATCCTGTTCTCTGAAAAGGACACAAACAACTGATCTGATTTCCTCTCTTTTGTCCTGTGCAAATAAAACCTCAGTTGTCTATGTACATCCAATTGGTGAAATTTGAATTCTGCCTTGTTTGAAAAGTGTGGGAAAAACACCGGTAACTCAATGGATTGGTGAAGACAGAAGGTAGAAGAAACCTTAGGAAGAAAGGAAGGGTTGAGTCTCAAGGATACTCTATCCTTAAGAAAAATCAAATAAGGAGGTTTAACAGAAAGGGCTTGAAGCTCTGATACCCTTCTGGCTGAAGTAATGGCCACCAGAAAGGCTGTCTTCCAGGACAAATATTTTAATTCACAAGTGGCTGCAGGCTCAAAGGGAGAAGAAGTTATGGCTCTAAGCACCAAGTTTAAATCCCATGGCAAAACTGGCTGTGAAACTGGGGGACGAAGTAACCAGGCTCCTTTTAGGAATGCTTTATACAGTTTATGGCCCATGAGGGAAGGCTCATATGAAACGTGAAAATTAGAAATTGCCGCCAGCTGTACCTTAATAGTGGAGGCAGCGGAACCCTGTCTGAAAAGAGTAGCGAAAAATTCTAAAACTGCCATCACAGGGGCTGTGAAGGGATCTAGGTTATGTGACTGGGCCCAGATAGCAAATCTTTTCCATTTACTGGAGTATATCTTCTTAGTGGAAGGCTTGTGGGAAGAAGATAGGATATGTACCACTTCCGGTGTAAAGGAAAGCTGTCCGACTAAAGACGGAAATGGAGAAGCCAGGCAGTGAGCCTGAGGGATTGCAGAGATGGGTGGAACTGCCCTGACAGATGAGTCAATAGGTCTGGAACTGGGTCCAGAATCCAAGGACCGTCCATAGTATATCTCCGGAGAAAGGGGAACCAAACTTGACGGGGCCGGTGTGGTGCGATCATTTTGCTTCCCAAGGAAATTGCCTTCTGAATCACTCTTGGCAGCAGAGGAAATGGAGGGAAGGCACAGAGCAGACCGGGGGACCAATCGTGGACTACAGCATCCCTGGGTGACTCCCCCTGAGGGGGGATCAGAGTGAAGTAATTGCTGCACTTGGCATTGAGGGGACTGGCAAATAGGTCGCAGCAAGGTAGACCCCACCTGGAGAAGATCTGAGCCGCAACTCAATCGTTCAGGGACCACTCGTGAGGCAACAGAATAGCTCTGCTTAGCCTGTCTGCTATCACATTGGACTTCCCTGGAATGTGCGACGCCACTAGAAAAAGTTGGGAAGACACCGACCAATTCCACACTCTCATAACCTCTCTGCAAAGGGGATAGGACTTGGTTCCCCCCTGTTTGTTAAGGTACCATATGACTGACATGTTGTCGGAAAGAATTGAGATAGTGCCCTTGGGAAGAGAGCTGTGAAGTGCTTGCAAAGCTAGTAGCACTGCTCTCATCTCCAGAACATTTATATGCAAGTGTAGCTCGTGTTCTTGCCACGTGCCTTGGACCGTTCTGCTCAGATAATGCCCCCCCCACCATGTCTGGGAGGCATCCGTGGTCACTGTGGCAGTAGGGGGCAGAGGATTCAGGGATCTCCCTGTGTTCAGATTGGGTGAATGAAACCACCAACGCAGATCCTGTTGGCAGTGTTCCGTTATACGAATCGGATGAGACAGAAGGAGCTCTTGAAAGGACCACTAGACCGAAAGAAGCCACTGCAGTGTCCGCATATGTAGCCTGGCCAGGGGTACTAGTAGGATGGTGGCCGCCATGGAACCTAGTAACTGAAGAACTAGTCTGGCTTGGACCTTTTTCAGAGGTAATAAGGCCAAAACTTGAGCCTGTAGCACTTTTATTCTTTCTGTAGGAAGGAAAGCCCTCATTTCTGCGGAATCTAGCTCTGTGCCGATAAATGCAACACATTGTGATGGCAGCAAGAAAGATTTTTGCCAGTTGAAAGTAACCCCTAGGTGTTGACCCAAGTTGATGGTGGCCCCCGTGGCTCGAACAAGTAGATGCCTGGTGGGGGCGGTGAGTAGCCAGTCGTCTAGGTAAGGAAACACCTAGAATCCTAGACGTCTCAGGTGAACAGTCACCACTGCCAGACATTTGGAAAACACCCTGGGGGCTGTGGTGAGACCAAAGGGCAGGGCTCGAAATTGGAAATTACTGACTCCCAGCCGGAAGTGTAAGTGATTCCTGGAGACCTTGTTTATCTTGATGTGATAATAGGCGTTCTTGAGATCGGTTGAGCACATCCATACTCCTTTTCCCAACAAGGGAAAAATGGTTTGAAGAGTGACCATTCGGAACTTGGACTTCTTGACGAAACAGTTTAAACGGCTGAGAACCAGGATGGGCCTCAGGTCCCCTGTTCTTTTGGGCACCAAAAATAACCTTGAGTAAGTTCCTTATCCGATCTGGTCTGAGGGGACTGGTTGGATGACGCCTTTTTCCAGCAGCTTTGAGACTTCTAACGCTGCTTGGTCCCTTTGACTGGGTGGAACGTCTGGGACTCTCTTGGGTGGCGGAGGGGGTGAGATAAAGGGAATGGTGTAACCTCCGGCAATAATTCGAAGCACCCAACAATCCTGAGTGATGTTTTCCCAGGCTTGGAGATGCTTCGAGAAATGACCCCTGACTGGCTCCAGAGAGGCACAGTTGGGCAGTCCCTCAGGAACGTTGGTAGGAGGAACCACGAAAGGACACACGGTCTCCTGAGTTGCGGGGGCCTCCCCCACCCCTAGGGTGACGTCTTCCAGAGTAATTCCCCCCTCCTCTGCCTATGGAGGGGGGGGGGTCACCATGATGGTCAGGATAAGACTTCTGAGACTTCCTGAACCACATATTTCCTCCCCTCTGCGCCTTGGGATAAGGCCTAGAGGGAAGTGAAAAACGGGCCCCAACGGCAAACAAAGTCTTACCCTCTTGCTCACATCTGGTGAGAGTGTCTTTCACTTTTGGTCCAAAGAGAGAGGACCCGTCAAAGGGAGCATCCGTGAAGGAAGACTTGAAGGCCTCCGCGAAGTGACACAGGTGAATCCAGGCTTGCCTCCTGAGGGCTACGCCTGAGCTAGCTGCCCTACCTGCCCCCTCGGCTGCATAGGATATGAGCCTCATGGACGAGTTAACAATAGAAGACAGGGTAGACAGCTGGGCATTGACAGTCTGGTTCACCGCCTCAGGCAAGTTACCCGACAGAGTATCTCCCAACTCCTTGAGGAGATCTCTTTGGAGCCTCGTAAAATGACACAGATAATTCAGCGACCACAAAGTAAAGGTCGCTGAGGACAGGGTACGCTTTCCATACCGATCCATACTCCTAGACTCCTTGTTAGGCGGATGAACAGAAGCAGAAGGCTCTGCAACTTCTTGCTGAGTGGCAGACGCCACCACCATGGCATCTACAGGAACTCCTTTTGTCAAAAATTATTTCCCAGGAGGCGCAGACAAAAACTTGTTGGGGCGGCTGGGAACCGGTTCCACGGAGTCAGGGTGTTCCCACACCCTTCGACAAATAAGGTCCAACAGTTCATCGAAGGGGGGAGACACCCAGCAGGAGGAAGGTCGGGCTCCGAAGGCCTTGAGGAAGACCGACTCCTCCTCAGTAGGGGTTTTGGAGGGCCAGTCGCCTCTCTGTCTCAAAATCTCCAAGATGTCGGAGAATGAGACATCGTCGGAGTACGACTTTGGGGACCCCTCTGCATCATCGAGGTCGTTGTCTGAGGTGACAGACACATCTGGGGAGTCTATGTGCTTCCTTTTACACAGCTTCTTTCTGGGAGGCTCTTCAGGCAAGGACTCTGAAGGGCCCTCAGAAAGCAGGGGACCACGCATGGGGGTATCCTCAGGCCTTCAAGTCCCACTGCCTGCAGATAGGGGGGCATCAGAGGCTCTAGTCGCAGTGTCCGGGAAAGGAGTGGTTGACTCGAGTGATGTCACCAAAGACATGGCCAGTGCGCTCCTCATGGCCTCGAAGGCGGGTCCACCTGAATCCGAGGATCGACCCACCTCCGAGACCACAATCGGAACAGGGGTTCCACCAGCCGAAGCACCAAGAGGGAGACTCAGAGCCGAAGTCTGGAGCCATGATGTATCCCCCTCGGGTCCGACCGACGAAACCTGAGTACCGAAACCATCAGATGGGACCGAAAGGGTTGGAGCCGAGGTCGGAGCCGAAAAACTCAAAGGGGGTTTCGGAGCCAACTCAGAACACTCCGGCCTCGACGACACAGAGGTGGCCGGAGGAGGAATTATCGGAACTGACACAAGGACAGGCTACGGAGCCGACTGTGCTGGAGCCGAGAATAATTTCGTTAACACTGGTGACTGGAGGAGCCTCTGCACCACCCTATCCAAATCTGAATCAGACAACCTGGAGGACTTGGAGGACACAGAAGGGGGTCGAGAAGTCTTCTCTAAAGGATCCAATGCGAAGCTAGGAGAATGGCTCCAAATCGGTTCCAAGACAATTGGAGCCGAGGTCGGCTCCAACACAACAGAAACTGCCTTCGGCTCCGAAGGCAGTGGAACCGAGGAAGCCGTCTTCGGTACCGACAGCATCTCCTGCGGCTCCGAGACCAATGGAGCCGAGGAAGGTGAAACAGTCTTCGATCTTTTTGCCAATGGCTCAGATGAACTGGACGGAGCCGGAGATCTCTTTTTTGTTTTAGATTTCCCACTAGGGGTAGAAGACGCCAAAGCTTCTTCCAAGGCAGGTTTTAACAGGCCCTTGAGAATCAACTTATTTTTTCTCTCTTGCAAGACCCTGGAACTAAACGAATGACACACACTGCAGGACTCTTGCAAGTGTATAGCGCCTAAACATTATACACAGATGGCATGGCCATCAGTTAAAGACATCTTATACGAACATTTAGCGCACTTTTTGAACCCAGAAGGCCTATGTTCCTTCTGATCTTTGCCTGACATTTTTAAAGTGACAGAAAAACGACACCAACACGAAGGGAGGAGAAGGGACTCTAACGCCCCTAAAAGAACCAAGGAGACACAACGAACAGGGCTAAGGCCCTCTAACTTAAACGGGCCTAGCCCACCAAACACAAGTATACCACAACTACAATTATCAAAAAGGTCACAAAAAACACCCAGATACAAACGTAGCTATTAAAATAGCTTTTGGTTGGAAAATATTCCACAGAAAACTAAGTAAATAGTTCAATAAAGTACTCAACAAGCGGCAAACGAGATCTGGGGGTTTGGGCGTGGTGCATCCTGGGATAAAGGCTTAGCCCAGCCAATTAGAGGCTTCATGCTAGTTATAGCGGCAGAGTCGGAGCCGATTCTCGGCTCCGAGCCCGTCAGTAATGAATGTAGGCGAGATAGGACCACATATTACATCCAGTCGTTCTCCTGTAGAAGAGGGAGAATAGATTGCAGAGTGACCATCTCGAATTTCTCTTTGGCAATGAACAGGTTTAGAGTTGACAGGTCAAGAATTGGCCTTAAGTCCCCTGTCTTTTTGGCACCAAAAAGAACCTGGAGTAATTGCCTAACCAGGATTGCTCTGGGGGGACGTGCTGGATGGCCCTTTTTTCTAGCAACTTCCTTATTTCTGAAGCTGCCGCCTCCCTCTGATTGGGTGGGACATTGGGGAGGTGCTTTGTTAGAGGGGGAAGATTCAGAAAGGGGATAGTGTAACCTCTGGATATTATTCAGAGCACCCAATGATCTGCAGTAATGGACTCTCAACTTTGTAGGTGCTCCGAAAACCGCCCCCCGACTGCCTCCAGAGAAGGACAGCCAGGCAAGCCCTCAGGGCTGCTGTGCGGGTCGGTCAGATAAAGGTTCTCTGGACCCAAAATTCTTCGGCCCTCCTCTGCCTCTGGGCCGGCGTCCACCTTGTCCTCCTCTGCCTCTGAAGGATGAAGGGTGCAGAGCGGGACAGGACTGCTGGGACTTCCGGAACCACATCTTCTTTTGTCCTCTCTGGTTCCTTGAGAAGGACCTTTGAGGATTCGAGAAGCGAATCCTGACGGCAGACAGCGTCTTCCCGTCTTTCTCGCTCTGGAGCAGCATGTCACGGATGGTTTTGCCGAATAGCGTAGAACCGTCAAAGGGAGCGTTCGCGAAGGACGCCTTGAAGGGTTCCACAAAGTCGCAAAGGCGAAGCCAGGCGTGGTGAAACAAGGCGACCCCTGCCCCGCTGGCTCTAGCCGCTCCCTCTGTGGCATGGGAGAGAAGCCACATGGAAGTGTTAGAAATTGACTTTAGGGTGGCCATGCGAGCCGAGAAGGTCCGTTTGTTCTAGGCCGCCATGGACTCTGGGAGAGCTCCAGCATATTCTTTTATCAGATCCCGCTGGAGTCTAATGACGTGTGTCAGATAATTCAGTGTCCTTATAGAAAAGGTGGCTGAAGCAAACATCCGCTTTCCAATACGGTCCATCGTCTGAGACTCCTTATCAGGAGGATGGACCGAGGAACTTTCTTGCGCTAGGTCCTTCTTGGTGGCAGCTGCCACCACCATGGCATCTACTGGGGGACCTTTACTCCATGCCGGTTTGTCAGGGGGAGGACTAAGTATCTTGTCCGGTCTTCTAGGGATTGGCTCCACAGTGTCCGGCTCCTTCCAAGCCCTGGTAGTAATCAAGTCTACCAGGGGATCAGCCGAGGGCGACACCCAAGAGGTAGACGGGCCTGCGTCGAATGCCTCCAGAAACACAGACTCATCCGAGGAAGGTTTTTGGGCTGACCACCCCCCTCTAATATGCAGCATTTCCATAATGTCTCCAAAGGAGACGTCTTCAGGGGGTGACCTTGGGGAACCTTCCCCTTCCTCTAAGTCCGTGTCCTCTGTGAGGGACTTGGGGGAGTCCAAGGGCCTCCTCTTGCACTTTCGTTTGTGAGGGACCTCCTCGGCTGGGCTGTCCAAGGAGGCCTCACCAACGGGGTCCTGTTCCCCTATGGGAACGAATTGGAGCGCCGGCGCTAGCTGTTCCTGGGGCCGGACGATGGAAGACAGGCCCTAATGCGAGGGACTGAGGGGTTGATCCGCAGCCCGGACCGGGGACCTGGAACTCCTCGACAGCACCCTCTCCACCACGTGAAAAGCCGAGGGCAAACCACTCTCCCCGGCTCCAAGAGTAGCCCCCTCGGCTCCGACATGAGGACAGGGGTCGGAGCCGATGCAATCAGACCCAAAAGGGGAGTGTGCTCTGACCGAAATGGAGCCGAAGACACACTGACCCCATGCGGATCTGAAGCTTGGCTCTCGGCTCCGAGAGGTCTGATCCGACACGCTCAAGGGTACGGTCGGCATCGAAGTAGCCACCACTGTCAGCGCCGACTCCCCGGCTTCGAGACGGCTCAAATCCAAAGACTCCGAAACCCGATAGTGAATCGGAGAACGAGCAATTGGGGCAAAGAAAGGGGCCGAGCTCCCCCCCCAGAGGGGAGGCATGAGCACCCCCATCTGCATTTGGGCCTGCAGGAATCGACACATCATCCGATCCATATCAGTTTCAGACATACTCCGAGTAGACCTTGAAGAGGTCGTCGAGGGGGGCCGGGAAGGCCACCTAGATGACCTCGAGGGAGACCGGGACTCCTCCTCCGGCTCCGGAGAAAAGCGGGGAGAATGGAGCTGAGAGTGGGAAGAACCGGAGACCCTCCTGGGAGAGCTAACTAATTTAGCAGGCAGAGCAGAAGGATGAGATTCTGCCCGCCGCTTGTGGCTCTTACGCTGGTCCTTATCCCTATGCCTCTTGTCTTTGCTAGAAGAGTCCCCCTCTCCCTGGGGCACAGAGGGAGGTTGCGTCCCTGCCAGGGGAGGAGGAGCTGAAGGTTGGACAGCCGCTGCTGAGACTGGTGCCGCTGAGGGAGAGGAGGAAGAAGAATCCGTGGGCAACAGTCCCGCCAGGATTAACTTATTCCTCCTATCCCTCACAGCCCAGGGGATAAAGGTTGCGCACACTTGGCAGCCAGAAGACAAGTGGGCCACCCCCAGGCAGAGAACGCACTGAGTGTGGCCATCCACTGGGGACAGCTTATGACCACACTCAGTGCATTTAGAAAAAAATGGCCTTAGGCCCCTCAGCCATCGCACGTTGAAACACGCCCACGCACACACAGAGAAAGGGGAGGGAAAAAACAAAAATTTACACTAAGTACCACAAAAAAAAAAAAAAAAACGAAAAATACAGAGACAGAAAAGTAAGGGCCTACTATACTCAAACACATCGAAAAAACTTTGAGAAAAAAAAGTTTTAAATACTCTCACCAATGCCAAGGGCTCGTCACTTAAGCTGTCAGAAGACGCAGCAAACGAGATCTGAGGACTGGAGGGAGGTAGCAGGGTATTATGGGTAAGGGGGAGGAGCTGAGAGCTCAGATCTTTTAGCTTGAAAAGCTGCCGGCTCGGATCTGAGGTCGGATCCGATACCCACAGGTTGCTGATCAAATGAAGTTAACTACTTCAGATCTCTGGTTTTGCAGGCCTCTTGTGCCTTGAGGATGACGTCTTCCATTTAAAATCCCCTTCTCTGTCTCTGGAAGAGTTGTCCCCACGTGAGTCTTGGAAAGAACCCTGGGATTTGCGAAAGCACATTTTCTTGCCCCCTCTTTGATTCTGGAAAAAAGATCAATGAGGGGTAGAAAAGCGAATCCCTATAGCAGCCTGGGTCTTTCCTATCACTTGTCCTTGGTTATAAGTCAAGACGAACATGCAGGGTAATTCGTTTATATGCTTTACTACATAGAAACACATCAGGATGGACTGCAGCAATACAAAATATAAGCAAACTGGTTAACCGACAGACTACACAGACATGCATGCTCACATCTCAACAGTTTACTACAAAATGGCAGTCAGGCTCACACGTGCTCAGTATTTATATACATGTGCAAGCCCATGGAAAGCTTCTTAAATGTATACATACATATTGATTTACAGCCTCCTTCTTTAATGACTTACCCACAATAAAGTGACATTTGAAAAAGACATGCAATTGTACAGACAGTAAGAAATAAACACAACGTTCATGTCCAAGTTGCCGTGTATCTTGGAACATGGTCTAGAAATGCGACCTAATCTAGTGATATAGCAATTAGAACTGGGTTTAGCAACAGGGACAGTGATTGGTGAACAATCTGTTTCAAGAGTTTCGGGAATCTTCTCAGAAACAGGGATATTTGCTGGAACGTCCTCTGGAACTAGAATGCTAGATAACTCACTCTGAGATCTAGAGTCTTTCTCGCAGGTATGATAGTGCAATACAGGCTTCGACACTGGGACCAAATGTTTCCGATTCTCCCTAAAATTCTACTCCTTGTGATTCCACAATGTACAATCTTGGCTCTGGACATACATTTTTCATACCTCAATCCAATCAAAACCTTTGGAAGCCTGCATCTTCACTATCTCCACTTCTCATAATGATTTGAGCAGTTTGCTGGACTTATCATAATAGGACTTCTGGTATAAGTGCTTCTTTAACAGATGGGCTTTTACTGATCTGTTGTTCTTGACACATGGAACCAACAGATTACTGCTGATTGGTAGTGTGGTTCTGTTTTTTCTTGACAGAAGTCTCTATGCACGTGAACCAAGATGTTTTTCAACTTAAGCACTCAAACCATTCAATTCTCAGCCCGGCACTTGCTCAAAACTCATAGCAAGCACTTAGCATTAGACCCCCCCCCCCCGCATACTGTAGAGAAGGGCAAGGCTCTCTATTCGACCTTACCAGTCAATCAGTAAAACAGTTCACTGTACTTATCCAGGCATGTCCAAGGGGCAGTTTCAGGTATACTCTCCGGTCCAACTGGTGAATCTGGGCATTTTGACGCAATGTTACAACTGCCGCATGTACACAGACAACCCTCTCCTCCTACCACCAAACACTAATAAATGCGAGAGATGCAATTATATAGCCAAACTGTAGGCTAAGCTCTCTCAACCCAAGACTGGACCAGATAGTTAAAAGGAGAAGGCAATTACTTGCATCACACCACCAGTCTCACATAGACCTATGAAACCAGCACCGGCAAAAAACACATATATGAAATACGAAAAAACATACTCGGAGGCTCTAAATAAAAATCTGCAAAAGAAACAGAGCCCTCCAAAGCAGACATCCAAGCAACCCCCCCCCCCCAACACAAACCATGAAATACATACTTCACAAAGCCAGTGTGCCATGCAATCATAGCCCTTAAGGCAAAATAACATACCCAACACACTAGTAATAGGTGACTCTATAGTCAGGCACACCAATGTCCGACTCACTAGGCTGAACAAGGAGAAGGTCACTGTTAGCTGCCTGTCGGGTGCCTGGATCCACCACATAACACAAGCACTCAGGTCACTCCAGAACAAGTACAAATACGACTGTCATTGTCCATGTTGGTGTGAATGACCTGAGCCATACCTCCCTGGACTACATGAAAAGAGACATGAAAGAGCTCTCTGACCACGTAGCCCAGGCCGGTATGACCCTGACCCTGAGTAGCATCCTGCCCTCACCAAGAATGATACCACAATATAAAGAAAACATTATTCATTTCAACAATTGGCTAAGCTTCTGGTGTCATTCAAAGGGGATCAAGTGTCTGTCAGCCTGGGATGACATGCTCAGCAAGCCACGCTGCTTCACTAGAGACAGCTTGCACCTGTCACCCTTAGGTTTTCGAATACTGGCCAAGGCTCTTGCCACCCCCATAGTGCCTTTTTTAGGCAAGGCTCAAAAGACAAACCCACTGCCATAAATAGCACAAGTAACAAAAAACTGAGGGTAGTGCTACTCAATGCCAGAAGTCTAACACTCAAAATGCAAGCACTCGAGGGACTCCTCAGTATGGAGAAAATAGATACATGTGCAGTAACAAAAACCTGGTTTAAGGCTCCAGAGAGCATCCCAGCACTACCAGACTACAACTCATACTATACATTTCAACCACAAAACCCGGACAGAAATACAAAAGGCAGGGGCGTATCCATATTCATCAAGGATACCCACACCTCCAGGTTAGTGGCACAGCACGATGCTTCAGAGATCATCCACACGCAACTAACAACGGGAAAAACTGCAATTCAAATTGTAGCTTGCTACAGATCACTCACCATGTCCCAGGACCCCCAGTCCGCATTTCTGGAAACACTGGGAAACATAAATGTCCTACCAACCACCCTGATATTGGGTGATTTCAATTACCCAAACATTAACTGCGAGAACTACTCAATTACTAACTCTCTTGCCCAACATTTCCTAGAATTTATAAACTCAAACGCCTTGGATCAACTGGTCAACACCCTTGCCAGAGGTGACAACATATTGGACCTGGTCATCACCAACATGTGCGACCCCGGAGGTCAACCCCTCGCTGGTTAGATCTGACCATAAACTAATCACTTTGGATATCCACATTCCGCCCCCCACTCCAGGTCAAAGAAACCACTGTGAAAAACATTTCAAAATCAAACTTCACGTTACTTAAGACCGAGGTGGAAAGTTTCAAAGCCCCCATGCTAAAGGATAACGCTGTCCAAGCTGCAAAATCCTTTACTAATGCACTCTACGGGCACCTACAAGAATGCATGGATCATGCTATCCCAAGCAAATCCAAGACTCACTCTTCCAAGAAAAGGAAACCAGTTTGGTGGACTCCTGCCATAAAAAAGAAGTTATGTACTCACCATAACGTTCCATCTGAGTAGTTATACTTAATTTTTCTGCAACCTGTGGGTATTCGAATCCATATCGGATCCGAGTCGGCAGTTTTTTCCTACCATCTGCTCCAAGCTCTGAGCTCCTCCCCCTACCCATAATGCACTACCATCTTCTACCTTCCCTCAGATCGAGTTTGCTGTGACTAAATACATTAGCAACTCAGCCCTATGAACCAAACCTGTATATGGACATGACGAGATCCGGGGACAGAGGGAGGGAAGGTTGCAGAAAAATGAAGTATAACTAATCAGATAGAATGTTATGGTGAGTACATAACTTCTTTATCTGAAGTGGTTAACTTCATTTTATCTGCAACCTGTGGGACAGAGTCCCCAGCTACTCCAATCCTGGGAGGCCATTATGGAAGGATATTCCTGAGCACCACAGAGCCAAAGGATGCTCTACCTCTAGAAATCAGGTCTAATTTATAATGGGAAATGAAGGTATGTGAATTAGCCCAGGTAGCTACTGCAAAAATGTCGTCCAAAGAAATCCTAGACCAAAAGGCAGCAGAAGTCGCCACGGACCTGGTAGAGTGAGCTTTAGCAACACCAGGAGGAGATAAACCTTTTGCTTTGTAGACATGCGAAATGCAAAGAGTGATCCATCTAGTCAAAGAAACCTTAGAAATAGCTTTTCCCAAAAAGGATTTGGAAAAGGAAATGAACAACTGGTCAGACTTATGGAATGATTTTGTTATATGAAGACAGAAGCGAACTTGTCTATGAACATCTAACAAATGAAGCTTGTATTTGCCCTTGTTTTGGAAATTAGGAAAGAAAACAGGCAGATTAATGGACTGGTTTATGTTTGCTTCAGATGTCACTTAAGGTAAGAAAGAAGGATTAGTACGGAGAGAAACCCTATCCTTATGGAAGACCAAATAAGGAGGCACGGCAGACAGAGCTTGAAGCTCAGAAACCTTCCTAGCTGATGTAATGGCGACTACGAAAGCTGTCTTCCAGGATAAAAATTTTAAATCCATGGATGCTGCAGGTTCGAATGGGGGAGCCACCAATGCCTGTAGGACAAAGGTAAGGTCCCAAGCGGGCAATGAATCCTTGACAGGAGGGCGGAAAAGAAAAGTGCCTTTAAGAAAAGCCTTACACAGCCTAGAAGAGGCTAAGGCGATGTCTTCACCAACATGAAAATTAGAAATGGCTGGCAATTGTACTTTCACTGTGGGGGAGCTAGCTCCTTGCTGAAAAATACCAGACAAGAAATCCAACACCGCTAGAACAGGGGCTGTAAAGGGATCTAGATTTCTCTGTGAGGCCCAAATGGAGAAACGGTTCCATTTACTGTGATAAAGTGTCCTAGTGGAATCTTTAAGAGAAGCCACCAGTATGGATTTTACAGGGGATGAAAGACCGGGAGTCCTGGCAATCAACGGAACTGGAGCAACCAAGCTATCAGCTTGAGGCTTCCCAGGTCGGGCGAGTGAATACCCGAAGGATGGGAGATTAGATCCGGGCAGGGATCCAGAACCCATAGAGGAGCTAAGAGATGAGACCAAAGGAATGAGAACCAAACCTGGTGAGGCCAGAACTGGACAATGAGGATAGCTTTGCACCGCAGTCAGCAAGCTTTCTGAAGAAACTTCTGAATGAGTGGCAAGGGTGGGTAAGTATACAGAAGCCCGGGGGGTCAAGCATGGACTAGAGCGTCTCTGGGGGCATCCCCTGGTGAGGGAATTAAAGCGAAGAACTCGCTGCACTTCACATTGGAAGGAGATGCAAAGAGATCGCAGCAAGGCTGACCCCATGCAAGGAATATCTCCTCCGCTACTGACCGTTTTAGAGACCACTCGTATGGCATCAGAATAGCCAGACTCAATCTGTCTGCAAAAATGTTGGAGCGCCCGGAGATGTGCGTTGCTTTCAGAAACCGACCGGTGTAAATCGGCCACTCCCACACTCTCATGGCCTCGCGACACAGGGGGTAGGATCTGGTTCCCCCCTGCTTGTTGATATATCAGACAACCGACATGTTGTCTGACTGAATTGCAATCAATCCGAGAGGGAGGACTGTCCTTCCCGAACAGTGTCTCTCCCACCCGAGTTGGGAGGCGTCCGTGGTCACTGTGGCTTGGACTTGAGATGACGCGAAGGGGCATCCTTCAATAACCTCTGGTGAATTTAACCACCAAAGAAGGGATGTCCTGCAGACGTGACTAATCCTGATCGGAAATTCCATGGGCAGGTCTAGCCAAGACCATTGAACAGCCAGAGTCCATTGAAGAATCCGCATATGAAGGCGCGCACAAGGGAGAATTGATATAGAGGCAGCCATGGAGCCCAGTGCCTGGAGAACTTCGCTCGCCTTTGGAGACTTGAAGTTCGCTATTTGAGCTATGTGGCACCTGAGGTGTAAGATCCTGTCTGGAGTTAAAAATACTTTCATCTGCAAAGTGTCTAGCCATGCCCCGATGAAGTCTAAAACTTGTACTGGTTGCAACTGGGATTTTTGAACACTGACTGTAGTCCCTAATAGATCTGCCAACCGAATAAAGTAGTCTCGGGCCAGACAAAGTAGACACTTGGGCGCAGCGAAGAGCCAGTCGTCCAGGTAAGGAAATACCTGAATACCCTGAAGCCTCAGGTGAGCCGCTATGCTGCCATTACCTTGGTGAACACCCTGGGGGCTGTGGTGAGACTGAAGGTAGGGCTCTGAACTGAAAGTGACTGGCTCCCAGCCGGAAGCGCAGAAACCTCTTGGAGCTTCTGTGGATCTTGATGTGGTAGTAAGCATCCTGGAGGTCTAACGAGCACATCCAGTCGCACTCTCGGAGATAAGGTAGAATGGACTGTAGGGTGACCATCCGGACCTTCTGTTTGGTGATAGACAGGTTCAAAACTGACAGGTCCAGAATGGGCCTGAGGTCCCCTGTCTTTTTTGGCACTAAAAAGAACCTTAAGTAAACACCTGATCCGGACTGGTCGGGGGGACCTGTTCAATGGCGCGTTTGAGAAGCAACTTTGAAACCTCTAGAGCTGCGGCCTTCCCTGTGAGTGGGTGGAACATCTGGGAGGTGTTTTGGAACATTTGGAGGGGCAACAAATGGGATAGTGTAACCTCTGAATATAATCTGTAACACCCAGCGATCTGTCGTTATGGACTCCCATGCCGCTGGGTGTAAGGACAATCTCCCTCCGACTGCATCCAGAGTAGGACAGCCGGGCAACCCCTCAGGGCTGCTGAGCGGGTCTGTCAGAAAAAGGTTCCCTAGACCCAAACTTCCTGGGACCCCCTCTCCCTCTGGGTCGGCGTCGATCCTGTCCCCCTCTGTGGGAATAGTTGTCCTGAGAATCCTGGGAATACTGAGATTTTCGGAACCACATCTTCTTTTGCCCTCTTTGATTTCTAGAGAAGGACCGCTGAGGGTTAAAGAAGCGGATCCCGACAGCAGACAAAGTCTTCCCGTCTTTTTCGCTCTGGACAAGTGTGTCACGTACTTTCTTCACGAAAAGGGAAGAACCATCGTAGGGAGCATTAATAAATGACGCCTTGAAAGGGTCCGCGAACTGACACAACCTGAGCCAGGGGTAATGCCTCATGGCTACGCCTGTCCCGGCCGCCCTAGCTGCTCTTTCCGTGGCATGGGAAAGGAGCCGCATAGATGTGCTTGATACTGACTTCAGAGTCGACATTTTTGCAGAGAACAGCTGTTTGTCCTGCGGCGATAACGACTCTGGTGCCGGCTCAGTGAAATCCGATACAAGGTCTCGCTGAAGCCAGATCACATGTGCCAAATAGTTCAGTGCACGGATTAAAAAGGTCGCTGAGGAATAAACGCGCTTCCCAAACATATCCACCGACCTGGACTCCTTGTCTGGAAAGTGGACTGAGGAACACTCCTGCACTAGTTCCTTCTTGGTGGCTGCTGCGACCAACATAGTGTCAACTGGGGCTCCTTTTGACCAAGGTTGTCTGTCAGTAGGAGGAGATAAAATCTTGTTGGGGCATTTGGGGATGGGTTCTACAGTGTCAGGCTCCTTCCATGCCCACGTGGTGATAAGTTCCACCAAGGGGTCCGCTGGCGGAGACACCCAGAAAGTAGATGGGCCCATGCCAAAGGCCTCCAGGAACACTGACTCATCCACAGAAGGTTTTGGGGCTGACCAACCTCCCTTCTGGCGGAGGATCTCCATGATGTCTCCGAAAAAGACATCGTCGGGAGGTGACTTGGGGGAACCTTCTCCTTCCTCTAAGTCAGTGTCTGTAGTGAGGGACTCAGGGGAATCCAAGTGACTCCTTTTGCACTTGCGCTTATGGCAGCCCTCTTCAGTGATACTCTCTAAAGAGGACTCATGAGCCGTAGGGGGTTCCTCAGGGGGAATAATCTGGGGCTCCTCTGGCACGGGCTGTATTTGAGACAGGATGAAGGGAGTCGTCGACAAATCCAGAAGGGTCTGGGTGGAATCCGAGGGGATGGGCTGGGATCTCAATCCCTGGGAGAGAACCCTCTCCACTACTTCGAAGGCCGAAGGAGAGCATATCTCCTTGGCACCCAGCAAGGAGGAAGTCTTCCCCGGATCCGAAGCAGTGACCAGAGCCGAAGCAAGGGTAGCCTGAGGTCCGAGGAAATGGGTCAAATCCGAAAGAGGCGGAGCCAAAGAATCCATTCCCTCGGGTCCGACTCCCTGTCCGCGGCTCAGAGAGTCACTCGGCTCTGAACTAGTCAGATCCGAGGAGCTCATGGTAACAGCCAGAGTTGAGGTTGGGGGAACCGTCAGCGCCGAGCTACCAGCTCCAAAAAATCTCATATCCAAGAACCTTGAAGCGGACGTACGGATCGGAGAAGGAGAGATTGGGCAGAAAAAAGGCATGGAGGTCCCCCCTCCGGAGGGAGAGGGGCCTGGCAAGACTCCCATCTGTATTTGGGTTTGAATGAATCTCTGCATCATCCTGTCCATGTCTAAGTCTGATAAGCTCCGAGTCGATTGCAAAAAAGCCACCAATTTGGATCTGGCTGGTCTGCGCTGTGAGGGCGAGGAAGGCCTCGGATCCGAAGGTTCCAGCGGCTCCGGTGAAAAACGAGGAGACCGGAGCCGTGGAGAAACTGGCCTCATGGACTTAGTAGAGGGACTAAGGAAGAGCTCCCTGTCCGGGGATCTCTTGCAAGGTCTATCCCTTTTCTTGTCCCTGTCCTCCTTGCACTTTACTCTGTCCTTGACTTTGTCTGCTACGCTCACTGTAACATTTTCCTTGCCTGACCCAGCACCAGAAGAAACAGGAGTTTGAGTCCCTGTCAGGTTGGGAGGTTGGGGTGGGAGTAATGGGTACCGAGGCCGTGGCAGACTCCAGCATAGATGCAGGAAGAAGGCCTTTGGCTACCAATTTGGCCTTCCAATCCCTGAGGGCTCTAGGGTTGAACCCAGTGCAGATTGCACATTGAATCGACAAATGGGACACTCCCAAACAAATTACACACAGAGTGTGACCATCAGCCGGTGAGAGCTCATGGCCACACTCTGTACATTTTTTAAACACTGATTTTGGCTGATCAGCCATGGTCCTGCACCAAACACCAGTCCTTAGAAAGACCACCACACAAAAACACACGTAGGGGAGGGGCAGGCCTAACAACTACTCTACTGAGCTTTATAACAAAAACTTTTTTTTTTTTTTGAACTAACCGACGAACAAGCAATATACTAGTGGGGGAGGAAGGAAAACAACTAACACAGACACACTAAAGACAAAGAATTTTTAGGCTTACTATCCCTGAGCACAGAGCAAAGGAGACCACAATGCTCACTATGGCGCAGCAAACGAGATCAAGAGGGAAGGTAGGAGATGGTATAGCATTATGGGTAGGGGGAGGAGTTCGGAGCTTGGAACAGATGCTAGAAAAAAAGTTGCCGGCTCGGATCCAATATGGATCCGAATACCCACAGGTTGCAGATAAAATGAAGTTAACTACTTCAGATCAAGCTATACAACAGAAGGAGGAAACTAGTACAGGAAAGAGTAAAATCCCAAGAAGGGAAGACATCCCTGATTAGTATCAGCAAGAAACTACGATCCCTCATAAAATCATCCAAGGCTAGCTTCGAAAGAAAAACTGCCAAGGACTCCAAAGATAACCACAAGGCATTCTTTAGCTATGTCAAGAATCTTAAGTGGCAATTCTCAGATCTGCTCAGAGTTAGTGCAGAATGGCACAAAATACAATGAACCGACCGATATCGCCAACATCCTGCCAGACAGGTTCACTGCAAACTTCACCCTCCTCTCACCCCCAAAAAAGCCCATAACCATACCAGAAGGATGTAGTGCCCCTGAAATCACAGACACTCAGGTTAAAACAGCCCTCTCCAAAGCCAAAAACACAGCATCACTGGGACCGGATGGTGTCCCAGGCTGCGTCCTACATAAGCTCAAAGATGAACTAACCCCTCATCTAAACACACTGTTCAAACTCAGCCTCTCCACAGGCTACGTGCACATAGAGTGGTGCACAGCAACAGTTATTCCGCTCCACAAAGGTGGAACCACAACAGACCCCGGGAACTATCGCCCTATAAACCTGACTAGCTTGGTCTGCAAGGCTATGGAGCGCATCATCATGGATCTCATTAACAGAGACATTGGGAACCTCCAAACACTGAACCCTACCCATTTCGGCTTTGTTAAGGGCAGATCATGCCTCCTAAACCTGGTGGACTTCTATGAGACAGTTACCAAGGCTATAGAAGAGGGAAAAGTGGTCCATACAGCCTACCCAGACCTCGCAAAGTCCTTCGACACCATTCCCCATTTTGGTATTATAGACAAGCTCGCCAGCCTGAACATAAACTCCTACGTCATGAGATGGGTTGCCAACTGGCTCACGGACAGAACCCACATGGTAAGAGTTGCGAGAGCTAGGTCTGACTAAACCGGTTACAAGTGGCGTTCCCCAGGGCTCAGTCCTAGGACTTCTGTTCAGCATATACTTCTCAGAGGTACAGGCAAGCACAGGAGGACTATGGCTGACCAAGTTTGCAGATGACTGCAAACTAGGGGCTATAACTGACTCTCCGGCTGACACAGACATCCTCCAAAAGGGTCTCACTGAGACAGATACCTGGTGTCAGAACCATGGCCACAAGCTAAATGCCAAAAAGTGCATAGTCATCCCACATGGAAAAAACAAAGTACCCACAAACTACCACACAGGTGGTAACCCTCTAAATACAGAAAACGTAATAAGGGATCTGGGGACCCAAGTAGATAGTAACCTCTCCTTTGATAATCACATTGCCAAAGTGGTTAGAAAATCCTTCTATGTGGCCCACCTAATCACAAAAGAGTTTGCATCAGATCAAAAGAGGTCATTGTGCCCCTCTATGCATCACTCATCAGACCCATCATACAGTACAACTCCCCATTTGGGATGTACCTTGCAAGACACCTGCAACAGCTGGAAAGACCACAGAAGTACCTCACCAAGAGGATCACTGGCCTCAAACAGATGCCCTATGCAGCTCGACTGAAGAAACTCCAGCTGTACTCAGTTGCATAACGCCTACTCAGAGGTGATCTCAGCCTGAAATACAGGCCATGTCCAACCCACAGTTGATGGACATGCTCCACCTTAAGAAAACCATATCCCCTCGAGCCACATGCTCTAGGGATCTAAACCTCACCACAACAATAAATAGGACATGCTGGTGGGATATATTCCTGTCCCAGAGATTTCCCATGCTCTGAAACAAGATTCCAATCTACATTATGCAGACCTCCTTGTTAACACTCTTCAAGAGTAACCTTGACGAGTGGATGGGAAACAGAAAGTTTACCCCAGGGATCACTTCAATGGCTCTGCTGGACAGAGGCACAGGGAACTAATCTAAGGGGGCAGCCAACGCCAATATATTCTGGCTAGGCTTATAAATGCCTTCAGGCAGATAGCCTAGCCCCTACCTATGAACCTATGAACGAGGAATATTTCTGAGATTGAAGAGATTCAAGAAAACATCACTATTGTCTCATTTTGAATTCTCTAGTAACTGTTTCAAACTTTGAACTGCACGTTCTGCCAAACTATTTGACAGTGGGTACTCAGGGCTACTCGTAACATGAATAAAGTCCCACTCTTCAGAAAATCTTTCGAACTGCTGGCTTGTAAATTGTGTACCATTGTCAGAAATAACTTTGTGCAGTCTACCATGGACTGCTAAATGATGCTTCATTTTAGTAATGTTAGTACTGGATGTTAGATTAGGAAGTAGGTTAATCTCGAACCAATTTGAATAAGTCTACTGACACCAAGTAATGTTGACCATTCCACTCGAAAATGTCTGTAGCTACTGTCGGCCAACGTAGTTCAGGAATCTGGTTTAGCTGAGGTGGTTCTTATTGATGATGTGGGTTAGTATATTACATACAGAACAAGATGAAAGTACTCTCTCAATGTCCACTGACATAGAAGTGCAAAATATTAGACCTCTCACCCTTGCTTTGGTAGAGTCTGGTCCTGGGTGGCCACGATTCAAAATAGTAATGTACTCTTGTTACAAGGATTTTGGAACAATCACTTTTGGACCTTTCATGATGATGCCATTGTCAAACAAAATCTCATCTCTGTAAGGAAAATAAGGTTGCAGGTCGCGAGGTAAACAAGATTGCTTTGACAGCCATCCTCGACTGATAAAATGGTTGAGCTTCTGAATAATTGGGTCTCAGGCTGTATAACTTCTAAGCTCATCAAGACATGGGGAAGAAAGATTTCTCACTTCCATGACTTCAAAATCAACAACTGGATGAGCAACTTGATTTTCTTGTTGTTAGTGGTATTTCTGGGCAATCTGGACAATGTATCAGCAAAATAAAGAAGTTTGCCTTTTGTGTAGACAAGATTGAAATTATACTTTTGCAATTTTAACATCATGAGTAGCAATCTCGGTGGGGCAGTATGCACAGACTTTCTCAAAACAGTGACTAGAAGTTAATAGTCAGTTTCAATCTGGATAGCTCAATGAACAGAGGAGTTCTGCTCAGCTAGCTCTTTTTTTTTTTGGCTGCTGTCACAACCATAGCATCAATAGGGACTCCTTTGCTCTAGTGTGGTCTGAGCTTTGGCAGTGTTAAAATGTTGTCTTGACATCAGGGTATTGGTTCCACAGAGTCCACTTCGTTCCTTGCACCCAAGATATAGATGGGTCAGAACCAAAAGCTTACAGAAATAGTGACTCCTCTGGGGAGGGAGTATCTGAAGACCCTCCACCTTTCTGCTTGAAAATTTCTAGAACATTTCCAAATGAGTTGTCATCCAGTGGAGATCTGGGGACCCTTTCCCTTAATCAAAGTCATTATCCTCTTTGAGAGATTCCATAGGGGAGTCTATGTGCCTCCTTTTGCATGTTCTCTTAAGGGGAACCTCCTTAGTGGGATGGTCTGGGAAGGAATCCGAAGAGAGGGGAAAATCTTCTAGGGAAACTGTCTGGATATTAGTTGGCACCGGCTGTCCCTGTGGAGTAGGTCTGATGGGATCAGATGTTGGACCTGGTTGGGGAACAGGTTTAGGATCCAAGGAAGACAGACACAGAGACAGGATCTCTTGGACAAGAGAAAACCCTCTCCACTACCTTGAATGCAGAAGGACCAGGAGAAGCAGTGACTGGCTGTATTGAGGCTGAAACATCCGAAGCAGCCAAACCTTGCCCCTGTCCCAATCTGTGCCTCAAGGAGGGAAAATGACCTGAGCTATCTAGCGCCAAGGCTCCAAGGGGCAAAGACAGCTCCAACAACATTAGAATTGGTCCCAGTCTCCTGGATATGATGCTGATGCTTCAGCTCCAGGACTCATCCCAATCCGAAGGATAGGAGCAGATCAAGTGAGGGGAAACTGTCAAAGAACTAACCGTCTTTGGCTCAGACACTGAATCTCTCTGGACTCTCAGATCCAAGGGCTCTGAAGCCATGGGACGGATCGGAGGAGTTATAATTACATGAGAAGTAGAGGGGAGGCTCATGGATCCAGTGGGAGACTGAGCTAGAATAAACCCCATCTGAATCTGAGCTCTGAAGTACTTCCTCATCATTCTATCCATGTCGGCCTCAGAAAGATTTCCTGAGGATCTTATGGGTGAGCTACTGTAGTGTGGCCTCAAGTGCTTCCTCGGTTTTGTTTGAAGAAAAGGTGAATGGAGTCGAGACACTGGATCGATTGTGAACTCAAGTGACCGTGTTTGAAGATATTATGAGGAACTAGGAGTTAGATCCAAGGTTTTCAGATCTGAGTGCTGTTTAGGAGATTGTTTTAGTATAATAACTGGATCCAAAGGTTCAGGATCTGATGGCTTGCTTTTAGGATCCGAAGAAATCAGTGCCAAAGATCTTCGGATCTCTTGAGGTGGCTCTGATGAAGATACGGAGACAGAAGGAGTCTTCATT